>NW_013666569.1:91755-109119 GCF_000517525.1 Limulus polyphemus | reverse complement strand
AAGGTTTTGTCATCATCAGGTACTTGTCGAAACGTTGTACATTTGCTGTTATGCTAAACTTATATCAAAGTTTTTCTTCATTACCCATTCAAGCTGTCTCCAACCATTATTAGTCTCAAAGTGGGTTCCTCGTCATCGAGTAATAGAGAACTATCAACCCATTGTGAAAGAGAGAATGTGACAGGTGGGTGTGGCAGGAGGGGTTTGATTTTCTCTTTGATAGCTCTGTAAAAAAAACATTGAAGGCTATAAAAATTATGGTCTGTTTGAGCAATAACAATTTTATAGAGAGCATTTTATGTTTAATTTCTTACATTTTCGAGGGGTGACGGAAAAAAATCGGGATGATGACATGCTAAGACAAAATGTGTCGTGTGTTACACTAGTGGTAATTCAGGATTTTTTTATATATATTTCCTTTTAGAATTAAGAACTTAAAACTTGTATACTATTAAAATATGGATTATTAGCTAAGATGTTATTCTATTTCAATTGGTATAACAAACAAAAAGTAGTTTAATAAAATTTTGAATGTAAGACACTAAAACCTTGTGCCATGCGCAGTAAAGGGTGTCCGGGCCGTTAGGGTTAAGAGACCTGGAGAAAAAGTGCTACAATGTATGAGGTAGGATTCCATGGTGAAATGTGGAAGGTGAACAAAGTGATTGAGGTGGGAGAGATCAATGACAGGCCTCCAGTCCCCAGTCTTTTTGGGAACAAGAAACAGATGGGAGTAAAATATTAGTGAATGATGTGGAACAGGTTCTATAGCTTGTTGGGTGAGGAAGTCCTGTACCGCCTCTGACAGACGCTGGAAATTTACTGGGTCCTGAGGAGAAGGGAAGGAAACAGGTACCTGGGACAAGGGAGGTGGAGCAGGGAACTGAAATTCGAATCCCTCTGACAAAAACCTGTAGAACCCTAACATCCAAGATAAAGTGCCACTGATGAATGAAGGCTGTAATGCTTGCTCCCACCAGGTAGTCACCGGAACTGTTGGCAGTGTATCATGCATCATTGAGAAAAATGGCAAGCCATGGCACTTAGGTAAGGAGGGACAGGTAAGAGATTGGAAGGATGGGAAACTGAATTAGGCACTGCACTTGGCCCTGCCTGAGATAAACAGGAAACTAGATAGGAAATGGTAGGTTGTTGCTGGGCAGATAACACCCAAGACTCTAAGGATTCTGGGACCATATCAAAGACGAAACATCTTAAAAACAGAGCCATATGCAAACTCCGGAGATAAGAAGCAGGTAAACGGGTTTGAAATAAAACAGCATCATGACCTAAAAGATCCCAACAACAAATATACTACATTTGTAAAGCCAAAGCCAAAGACAATAAACAAGCCAACAAGGAGGTAAGGAGGGAGAGGGTGTCCCCAGAAAACCCCTTAGGAGCCTCAGACAGAATATGGATCATGGAAAGGTACCGCAAAAGGGTCATGAGGGTAAAACAGAGATGAAAAAATTGGGCATGGGTGAGACTAATGGAAGATTCGGAGCCCATCCCCCAAATGGGCAAAACCGAACCCAATTGATGTTGGTCGATATATGGACAGTTTACTCTAAGAAATGTGAGGGCTGACTGATCAGAAGCTTGTGAGGGATGAGGCATACTAACACCATTGCCCAACTATGAGGCAAATTGGTCAGAATGAACCCAACTCTCAGGGGACGGGGGAAACACCAAGTACGGTTGGGAAGTATGTTCATGCAACAACAAAGGATTGGGGTCATAAGATATAGGAGCAAAGGATAAAACATCACATACCTGAAAAATACAGTCTGAAAAAAAACATGGATGGCCAAACAGATTCCTCAGGGACAATATGGGATGGCACGGCAAAATTAGGAGGTGGAAACGGGCAATCAAATTCATTGTCAACATGACCAGATTCCACAGGTTCAGGAGAAAGTTTGTTTGTTTGTTATGGATTTCGTGAAAAGCTACACAAGGGCTATCTGTGCTAGCCCTCCTTAATTTAGCAATGTAAGACTAGAGAGAAGGCAGCTAGTCATCACCACCCACCGCCAACTCTTGGGCTACTCTGTTACCAACAAATAGTGGGATTGACCGTCACATTATAATGCCCCCACAGCTGAAAGGGCAAGCATGTTTGGTGTGACGGGGATTCGAACCTGCGACCCGCAGATTGCGAGTCAGGAGGAAGAGGAGCAATGTCTGGAGATAAAGGTTGACCCATATAACATTTAATCTCCCAGCAAATAAATGTAGACAAATCTCCTGTCGGATCACCATCACCTGAAGCCTGTGGTATAGCGGTTGTTGATTATGTGACACCCAAATTGGTGACATTAATTTCAGAATTCATGATGAGGTAGTTGACAATAGCTTTTGAAGTAAGTAAGAAATACAACTAGAATAAGGGTAAGTGAATTGAAATGTCAAAAAAAACAACAACTGAGTATATTATATTAAATTAAACCACTTTGAGAAAATACGATCCAAATACAATTTAAATAGGGGAGTGCAGAAGGCTTGTGGCATGTGTAATAAAAAAGTTAGCATGTAGAGGGCAGCTTATAAACGAGAATAGCTAATCTTGTGAGTGGAGGGAAGTACCGTATCTGAAGTATACACAGCTTATTTTTCATCAACTAGCTTCCGATTACAATTTTTAAAAATGTAAGATTGTGGCATTATATTGACACATAAGATCTCTTTTCTTAGAAACTTTTTCTGTGTATCTCATTTTAAAAATTTTCAAGTCAATTTATAAATTCATATTTCAAATCAGTAAAAAAAAGAAAAAAAACAGTGAAAAGTAAATATTATAAAGTTTGTAGATTTTCTGTTCAAAAACTTTTTATTCTCACCTACTGATATACCAGATATAGTGTATATCATGCTACAACAGTACTCTAACTTACCTTAATCAGTGACCATTTGACCTGTTGAACTGTTCGTATTACATTCTCAAGTGGCACTGGTAGCTTATCCACACATTCAGAATTAAAACCTGAAGACAAAGCTTGCCTAGCAAGCATGAGTGTCATATTTCCCAAACCTAGGTGTTTCAGTAGCACAGCTAACATCAGTCTGGATATGTGATAAAAGACATGCAAATTGTTTGAGGAACCAAATAGAAATGTTATGGAAAACTGCACTCTCACTACACTTTGTCTTGCTCTAGTATAATCACATATGGAAACTTAGAATTCATATTTTATTATGAAAATTAACGTTGTCAAAGAGAAAATTAAAGAATTTCAAAAAGCCTAAGTAATGAGAAAAAACTTTTTCAAGAATTTCTAAACTTATCCCATATCTTATATTACTTAAATTGACATATTTAAAATATTATACTCAAAACATCCAAGATGGGTTATGCCATCTACATAAAACATTAAGCTTTATGAGGCAGTTAAAAAGCACAAAATAATTTGTTTTGCTGAAAAATTATTCTAATACCTATTTTCTAGTGATACATGCTGTATGTACACTTCCCTTCTGTTACTACAGTATTCACAGTTTGTAAAAGAAAAAAATGTGCCACTATAATTAAGTAAATAATTTGATTTAACTGATTATTTTATGCTTAATAGCGAACTCCTCTTTTGGAAAACATTACCTAATATTTTGTTAAAAAGTTCTTGAACGAATACATCCAGCTAAATGCTTCAATGTTCAAACCCATGTGAGGTAATATATATAAATATATATATTAGAAGAATATGTAGAATTTACATTATTAATCGATTTTTATGATACAGTAGGCTGCCCTTCAAATAAATTTTTAGTACCTTAACAGCTTGCCTCCTGAATAAATTAGTAGCATATGTGCTATATGTTCTTCAAATCTTATACAAGTATAAGTTCACCATGATGAGCAAAAAGCAACTGAAAACACCATCCATCTAATACGAACATTAGTATTAAATATTTAAATATAGGCCTAGCTCCACCCTAGTTCATTTAAAGATAAGCATTTTAAAAAGTTTGCAGCAAATACATTTAGAAGTCTCGAACATGTCACACACAGTTCAGTAGAACTGTATAAAGCAATTCATTACATTTTTATTTCTTGCTATTAACACTGACATTGCCAGCCATGGGTACCGTTTCTTGTTGGTGTGTTTTTTATTCAACCCATTCGGCTTTTTATTTTTAGCCAATTAAAATATGCCACCATTTTCAGCCCACCAAGAAAATGCAATTAACACCACCGTTGATACTGTAGGCTTCCTGAGTACCTAGCAATCAATGAAAAGTCTCATGTACATTTACTACGAGATGTGAATAAAACTGTAAAGTTAGAAAATGCTCAATCTGTTCCAAATGTCCTAATTGTCAATGTTCTTGTGATGATTGAACACCTGAAGTTAGGTTACAATGAAAAGCTGGAGGGAATTAACCCTCCAGCAAACGAAAAACTCTAATGCCAACTGGATCATTGAATCGACCTTCAACAAGAGCAATGACCTAATCTCTGATAACAACAATGCATGATGAAGATGATGACAATAATAATGATTCATCTGGGTCAACTTCAAATCAAGTTGATAATGATACTAATATTTTTGATGGTCCCCAAAGAAAAACATGTAGATACAAGAAGAGAAATCATCCACCATTTGGTCCCATATTTATAACACTTTTTTTATTTGAATGAGGATTGCATTCAAAATTTGCCATAGACAGAAGCCCACAATAGTGATTCTTTCAAGCAACTGAGAAAGTAAATAGACTTGTCACCTTTTGTGTGTTACTCATACACACTATTTGTCAAATATTGGTACCAAACAATCCCAAGGGTCTACTGCTTGCAGTTGTTGCACATGTAAATGCAAATGAAATGGAATCAATAAAGGTTCACAAAAAAGTAAATATCATCCATCATGAAAGCACAAGCAGCATTACATGAAAAATGTTTGCAATGAAAAGTTATGACTGCACCTCTTTGTTATGCCATGAGTAATGAATATGCAAAATATATGTTAGGTATTGGAATCAAAATGGTGAGTGTGTTCTCCATGGAATGTAATTAACTACTCCAATTCATTACGCTGCATGATTTAATAAAGATGTCACAAAACAGCCCATTGAATTAATTTTATATTCAAAAAATGTTTAGGTTTTATCATGGGGCACAAAATAAATTATACTTAATGGAGCCAAGATCACTTGAAAAAATAACCACATTTGTTGACAGAGATTACCTTACCAATACAGAATGCACTTGTAGAATCGGATACACAGCATTTATTAAAGTAATAAAATGTTTGATAGAATTCAATATGAAAGGTCAGAAGGTTGTGGATTATGCATTGGGTATTTTTCTATACAACAAATATGTGATATCATTGATGATATTCAAAGCCACATAAGTTGCACAAAAGATATTTATAGGCTTGAAATATTTAAGAAATATGAATATAAGCAGCATATTGCTTTTGGCTGTGCTCCAAGTAATGAAGTGGCATACTCATTGGGTTACTCAAGCCACTCACTAAGGTATGATCCATGCAATAAATGTCATCTAGCATTTCATGTCATGAAAACGTTCCGATAAAAGCTAAATTCTGCTCATCAGATTATATATGGTGCATCAAATTCAAGTTATTAATTAAAGATATCAAGTACAACATATCTATGATAATTTGGCTGGTGATGAAGCTTTGGTCATCATGGACTATAAGATGAAGTATGATCCAGTATACTTTTGTAAGAAAACAACTGAACATTATGGAAAGGAAGGATAATAAGTATTCAATTAGTTATTATGATCATATTTCATCTGGTGACTATAAACAATTTTGGATGGCTGTTTTGTCAATTTTTGAAGATGTGGTTAAGCTTCTGAAGAGAGACTTTTGACATGTTACATAAATATATGTCCAATCAGACAATGTGAAATGTTACCAATATGGATGTCTTTAATACAGAATGTACCTTGTAGTGAAAGCTTATTCAACTGAAATAAAATCTTACGTGCACACTGAAACTCAAAATGGAAGAGGGTTCTATTGATGCCTAGTTTGAGGTGGTGATTAAACATGTTTTGGCATTTGTGAATATGGGTAACAATGTCATATCTTCCATTGAACATTTTGTGTGGTTTGTGAAATTCAGCTCCAATTCTGTTTACATTAAAAAGGAAACACATTGAAGAAATTATGGAGAAATCTGAGAATTCATTTAAGTTCTTCAGCACTATCAAATAAATTAACAAAGCTGTTTTTCTAGACTGCGAAATCCATATATATATGAGTACTGATCAACGAGTAATAAAATGATTGATATGAAAGACCTCCATCAATCCCAACTTTGTCACAGATACTGTTACAAAATGTGCAATTGACTAACTGGTCAACAATGCAGATGTTGAAAATGGTAAAAATTACAATGCAATTGAATTTGATGAGGAGGATTCCAAAGACCTTTTTTTGCCAAGGGAAATGACATAGAAGACGACAATGCTGAGAATGAATGTGAAGACAATATTGAAACAGTTACCAGATGCATTTACATTCAAAACATGACACCAGGTTCAAAGAAAGAGAAAGCACAATCAATTGAATCATTCATTCAGAAGATGAGTCCCAAAGACACTGGAATGGATAAAGTTGACAAAGAGAATCCTGTGATCAGTGTCACAGATCCTTCAAAACACTTCAAGACTTATATATTCGCCACTTCTCATCAGAAAGTAGAGATTTCGTTTCATTTGCAATGCATTATGCACTTGAAATGATTGAAAGTGCTCGTGTTGAATTCATCAATACCAAGTCTCGTTATATCGATCCAGAGTCTTCAAAAGTCAAAGATACTGAAACAGTTCCGTCATCTCAAGAGGAAAATTCTGAAGCTGGTCAACTGCAATATATAACACGTGATCTTATGCTTCAGGCTCAAGCAGAATGTCAGACTCAAATTGAGCAAAGTATTGTCTATGAACAAAGAGAATTTTGCAAGTGGTTGGGAAAAGAGTCCATGATATAATATGATATATGAGCAAAAATATATTTCCCATTTCAAAGAAAATGTGGTCAAAATATTCAACAAAGGGAATGAAGATAAACACAATAAAATGGAACCTGGAAGAATTCATGAGGAGTTAATATAAAAATACCCTGGATGTTTGAATATACCTTCTGATACAAAAATCAGTCAGCATGTAACATCCTTGACCACGAACTATAAGAAGCATGGAAGTCTCACAAATGTCTCCAGAAGAGGAATTGTTCAAGAGTACAAGGATTTGTTGAGGTCTCTCACAGCTCTCAATTTAATACACATGAGCAAAGAACTTATTAAGCAATTGCGTGAAGCATATCCTGATGAAATGTTGCAAGACTTCCCAATTGAATCTCAAATCATTTAGTTCATCTCACAGGTCAGACGGGAGCTTAAGGATTCCCAAATGTAGTTTTAACCACTAGTTGATACTATTATTACTGATAGTTCAATGTCTTACAACTCTCCAATAAAAGACATTTTTTCAACAAAAATTATACAGAATCTTTCTCTCAAAATAACACATAAAAACAGGTTTCTGGTATGGGTGATTTTTTTAGCACTAACAGCCTAGTACTACAAATGGTACAGAGGGATGGCAATGTCAGTGTTAAGATACCTACTGTAATAGAATACTAAGCAACAAACAAAATACTTTACCTCCCTACTTCTTCCACAGGATGTTCTGAAGGAAAATCCATATGCAGGACTAGATTTTGTTGTTTCATGAAACCTTCTACTATTTGCAAGAAAGATGAAACAAGAGGATCTTGCAAACGAACCTCAGCCAAAGACTGCAAAAATGGGCCAACCTGGCCATTTAGAGATGCTGTTGCAAGTGATGGAACAAGTTCAGTCCGAGGAAGTGGTTTGGCTTCTGTAGGGGTACTCCCTGATACTATACAAAATAAAAACAATGCTTTATATTATTACTTCAAAATCAAATTGTTTGATATTCTGGTAAAAAATAGAAAGCAGCAGCAGCTCTATATCTGCTGTCATTAACTGATAAGATGCATCACAAACTGTAAAAATCTGTACTGTACCATACATGTGCTCTTAATAAAACACTAAAGTATGAAAAGAGAAGGTAAACTGAAAAAGCAATGAGTAAGAGGTTTACCCAATCCTCATGTAGAGTTAACACTAAATGATAGAATCAATTACAGTTTCATTCGTGCTCAGAAGCCCATTTTGAAATCACAATCCTTAAGAAGTCCAACATTCACCTGGAGTTGCTCCACTTGAACTTGTACTCCTTGCTTCTCCTTTTTCTTCTTCAAAAGGATTTGGTGGTTGGAGAATTTCTAGTCCTCCAGATAGAAGTTGACTATCTAACCACTGCCTGGACTCCTCTTCACACAGTTCTAGCGGTGGCCCAACAGTCTGATTGTGAGCATGAAGCCCCAGTAGACAAGCCAAAGTTCTCTCACTGTCAATTAATGGTGATGAAAGACTGGTTGGGTCAGTAACTGGGATTAAATCTTGACTAGGCTAGAAGAAGTGAGAACAAGTTTGACTATAAAATAGAGAATATCAATAGCAAAGAAATAATTAAACATTAGAACACATATTGTTTAATTTAGATACAAAAAAAAAAAGAATTGTCATCATATGCTTCAGAATACGTTTAAAATTGAAAATTTTTGATTTAGTTCTATATTGTTAGTGATACTCTTTAGCTAAGTACTTTGGTGCAAATAACTGAGAGATGAAACTTTTTCATATAAATTGTTAATCTTATGAATTTATTAAACCCATTCTTATCAGACACAAAAGGTAATATAGACTTACGTCACTGTATGTGCCTACTAAAAAGTTCTGCATCATATCTTTTGCCTCTTGAGAATGTCCTGCAGCATCAAAGGCAACTGTTGCATCTCGACCTGTCATAAATATTTGACGGAGCACCAAGTGAGTGTAAGATTTGTGCAATGTGGATTTTCTAAAATAAAATCAAGTTTCTGCTACAAGATATTCACAGAAAATGTCATTGGGATTTATACGAAAGTGTAGTCAATTTGAGTCAATTATATTCAAGTGTCTTATTTTGGTGAAAAGAAAAAGGAGCAAATGGTTTCACTGTGTAAAAAAATTTACAATAATAAAAACAGTTCATCTCATGAAGCCATCAAAAAAGTAGCAACCATTGCCAGCTACCTTTAATTCTCTCACTATGAGGTCAGTCGAATTGACCAGCCTCGTAACCATTTTGTACTCATTATAGTTTCCATACTATAACTTTTAATAAAGTATGTGTATCTTCACAAACTTTGGCAGACTTTTAGTAAACATTACAAGTATTTTGTACACAAAAAATTATATTTTTTAATGAAGTATTTTTTACTAAAGATTTGTCTGTGAATATATTTAGTATTTCTATATACTAATCTGTATGCTAAGTGATTTCCACATTATGATTAAATATCGTTTTCTTCATCTCAAAAATCTCAAATTTTATTAATGTAATCTCTAAAACCTTATAAATTTCAAATAGTTTTTCAGTAAAAATTTTTATTTTATCTTTTATTTTCTCTACCCACTTCATACAAGGTAGGTCAATTTGACTGATCTCGTAACCACCCAAAAAAAAATCTAAATAAAACTCAATTAACCCTATTTTTTCTTTCTAGAATAACTTCAGATTGTAATATGAAACTACATTTGTTTATCCTAAATAGTTTTACCCTCATAACAGTAAAAATCTATTTATACTTAAGTTATATTGTTTTATTGCCCTTTGAACACTGACTAATTACTATTCTCACCACTAAAAGTTGTAAATCAATTGGCAAATGTGCAGCTCATGTTACAGTATCGAATTACACTACACACAAGCTACTTGTGAGCATACCTCATGAAAAAATTTTATTATAGTATTATTATTTATTTTACTTAATATAACCTTAACCCTTTTGCAACATTTTGATTTTGAAATTACTGTTTAATCCTTTCACAACAGGTTCCACTTTAAACACTTTTCAGTGCAAGTCAATGTTAGGTCAACTGTATCACAACATTGATCTTATTATGCACACGGTAACCCAATGTTTTGCTAAATTGGTGGGTCTGTGTCAGCTAAGTGAGCATATTGACATTAAAATAACACTGGCAAGAAGCACTGGGTCAACTCTACATCTGACAAAAATTCCAACATGGGACCGACATTGACATGCTACCTGGGAAGATATAATGTGACTTCTCCTATTCATTAATGAAAATAAAATGTACACAGTAGGTTACACTGCTAGAATATATTATATAGGAGGTAATGTAAGCTACAAGGATCATGTAAAAAACACAGGACAATACCTCTTTACTAAATAAAATAATGATTATCATACACATTTCTTTAAACATCTAACTGGTTATGCATTTTCAACTGTGTTTCTTAGATAAGTGACAGGAAAACATACTAGTGTAAAGTGGTACCACACAATACCTTTCACTAAATACGTGACAAGAAAACACATCATTTTAGAATGATATCACAAATACCTTTTGATTGATAAGTGACAAGGAAACATGCTAGTGTAAAATGGTACCATAAAGGACATTTTTGTACATAAAAAAAGAGGGAAAACGTGGTAGAAATTTTCAACACAGTATCATGCTATACTCATTATATAGAAATATAAAACTATACAACACAAATGAGTTATAACTTTTTACTCAAGAAAAAAGTTAGATACAATTTCAAGAATAATTAGCTTCATCTAAAAATGCTTTTTTAACACTAGAAAAGTGATTAGCAAAATAGTTTTTCATCCACAAGTAAAGTCTATATTTATCCGTCTATCCATTATTGTTAGAATAATATCAATAAGCTTTGAAATAGTTTCCCACTGAAATGTGAAAGCAATTTATCTATCTATCCATTGATCATCCATTTATCTACATGTATTAGTAGCACATATTAAACTGTTTTCAAACTGAATAAAAATTCAATCACCAGCATAGTTCATGAGAGTTTCTAGACCACAAGGTGCACTGGATTTGAAGTCATGAATATCATACACTTTGCCTTTAATGACAAGCCATGTTCCTCCATCTTTATTGTGATTTTCCAAGTCTGCTGGATATACGATAGGATATTCACATGGTCTCTGAATTGGAGATGGACTTCTTGTGCTTCCTGAAGTTTTTAATAAATTCAAAAAATATGAATTTCACATAGGCACAGTCACATGTACATGCAAATACTGGTTCTTTTCCATGTCTAATAATCTTTTTAAATACAATTTTTATAAGAATCAGAATGCTTTCTTGATTGGTAGTGTTAAAGTTAATATTATGTATGGCTGAATATACTTTTGAGGAAACATAAACTAGTTACAAAAAATATATGTAAAAGTAACCTTTATTAGTTCTGACACATATACATAGCAAAGTAAATTTAAAATATCAAATATCATATGTGAACGATTTTCACATAAAATTTATCACTGAGACATACAAACTACAGTAGATTCAAGTAGCACATTTATACAGATTGTTATGTTGTGCAGATGGAAAAAAATGAAACTGGAAGTAGCTCTGTTCAAATTAAAACTATCTCACTAATAAATTTAGTGTCCACTTGCACTAAGTTGCCAATATTCATAGCAAATATTAAAAAAATCTTCGAGGTGCATTTATTAGAACAGAATTAAAAAATTAGTTTATTCCTATATGTGTCATATCTGTTGCGAGATACATCATCATCACCAAACCACATTACTGCTATTAGCATCAACCATGTCTAGACTAAATCCATTTAATCAAAACCTGCTGGATCTTATTACAAAAATAGTAAATAATATATCAGAGTTCACCTAACCTGGCAATTAGGATGTCATTCTTCTAGTATCAGATGTCCAACTCAGCAGATAGTGACTAACTCTATGTAAGCAAAAAAACACCTTTGCTTATAGTAAACTTACCAACGAATCCAGGCCAGGCTATATCATCTGCATCCTCTTTCTCATTACCAGGAGCTAGCCTATTGAAGCGGTCAAGACTATCCAACAGTGGATTTAACAGAGATATTACACTTGATTCTTGCACTACATTTGGAACCATCAACTCAAGCAACAAGAGGCTGACTAATAGTTCTTGCAATAAAACACCTGTTATCAACAACAAGTAAAATGATAATAAATAAATTCCATTTAAAATTTATTTGTGTAAAACAATCTATACCCAAAAGAATAAATTCAATGTTTAGAGATAAAAACATTTCATAATACATCATTGGCTTAACTAAAGGCATATAGATTTAAACTGTAAAAATTTGCTATATATATATTAAGTTTAAAAACAAAAACAATATACATAATTATTCTTTCTTAATCCCTTGATGAAAATCATATGTCATGTTCAACTTGCTAGTGTAGGTATAGCAAAAAACTCAAACTCTCAACATATAAACCTATTTCATTGATCACGTCAAAATGTAAGTGATAAAACTGAAATGTCGAAACCTCACTTGCCCCTTGTAACTGCCCAAGGCTCATCTTGAGACTTTCATTTAACTTGTAAATAAAATTAAAATGCATTGTACAAAGCTGTAGGTCCTTACTAGAAGTTTAGTCACAACTCTAAGAAATTTTAAATTATTTTGCTGGAAATAAATTAATTTTATATTTTTTCTCATTTCCCAAAGTCAGGCTTGAGTTAATATTTAATTTCATACACTAAACATTAAAACTAATTCCAAGTATCTTAACTATAAAGTTTTAAAGTAAATCCTCTTAACCAATAACACCAACAGTATCACTAAACTACAATATAATTTTTAGTGAATTAATAAAAAGCTTTCTTTTTATTTAATATAATATGAATTATGCTCAGAATGCTCTTACAGCCCTTTCAACAGGATTTTCTAGTTGATAGCCTACAATGAGAAATTCCTTAACTAACTTAATTCCCAAAGACTCTAACCATGATGATTTAGTTTTTTATGCAATAAATGACCCAAAATTATTACATTACAAATCATTTCCATAGTTATTTGTATACAGTAAAATAGTTTTTGAGTATTAAGTAATTAATTATGTTATAGAAGAAGAACCATCAGAAAGAGAAATTCATGAGCAAATATGAGGATACCGTAGCACAAGATGTAATAAAATGTGTTGTTTACCAAGTCTGAAATTACCTGTTAGATCACTTTCTAACACACTTGCAGCAAGAGCAAAGTGACAAGAACTGTATGATGCTAAAGTACAAGCCACACACAAACAGTCACTGATATGGGAAATCAACAAACTCACATACTTTTTCAAAAGACTTGCTCCACCAATAACCTCCATGTCTAAAAAAGAGAAATCCAAAGTCAACCTCAACCATTTGATAATTGTTTTTTTTAAATGTAACACAGTTTTTTATGATCAACTTTGGCAAGTGGCTGAAAATACATGTGAACAATTTTCAAACAAAGATACACAAGTAACAAGAAAATGTCACCAAATAAAACAAGTTAAATAGAAAAACATTTAGTCTACTATAAAAGATAGATAAATAAATGCAACTGGCAAAATTATAAAACTTAATTTAGCAAACATACCTAATGAAGAGGTAGATGTTCTTGCCTTATCCTTGCAATCTTCATCAGGAAACAACTGACTAAGCAACAATCTCTGGAACCTAAGCAATAGATCTAATGAGGCTGATCTTTCTGATGACTCTCCTCGAATATTCTGTGATGAAGACAAATTTAAATTCTCTGGAAAGTAGCTATGGAGTTTGTACAATGTTTGTGATGAGATATTTCTAAAAAGAGAAAAACATACAAAATTATAGTATCAAGATTCTATTTTCTATTTTTGGTTAGTTTCAAGTATAAAAACTTCAGGACTTAAAACAAGAACAATTTCCCTATGTAATATGTTTAGATTATTGTAATTCATATTATTTATTGCACATAAATAACTACAGCAGTGATAGCATTCACCATTAAACATTCATGTCTAAAACTGACTGATTCACACTATCTTTGTCTGATCTCTTTTTTGGTCAAATATGCATACCAGAAACTGTTTCTCATAAGCATTGGATTTGAGACATTGTAATCTTTAGTTCTATGTTTGTATATATGAACACTAGGTTTTTAAATGGGAACCTACTTCCTGAACTTAATTCACAACTCAATATAGACTTATATAGACAGAGATATCATTGAAATTAAATTCCTTCAGCAAAAAAACTTGAATGCTTGCTTTATATTTGGTATCCAGACATACCATGTATTTTCTACCTTCTTATTTTAATGTATATATTTATTTTGCACATTTTTTCATTTATTCTGAATCTATGCAATTTTACACAAACACATGGTCCAGAAAACCATTAAGTTGACTTTGTTTAAGCTGCCTTTGTTCCTTCATTGTTCCATACAGATAACACCAACTATGCCCATTGGGGATATTGCTGTAACTCTGCATTTTGTACAAGGTCAGTAACAGCACTGTCCTTTACTGGTATGGTAGGTGACGTCTAAGTATAGCCTCCACTATGTTGAATGAGTATGACCAATCACATGGATGGTGCTATATGCTACAGGCACATCCAAAGTTTCACATTAAGTAAGAAACATTAGATTTAAACAGTCTGACCATCAAGTATCTTAATGCAAGTATGCAAACTGTGTTTTTGTCTTTGACATAAATAAATATTGTATTCAATTCAAATAACACATCATTTTCAGTCTTTTTATTTCTTTGCTTCATCGTATCAATGCAGATAAGTATGCACATCATGACTTTTTACAGAGTTGCATTCAAAATTTAATGAAACTACTATATTATCAATGTACATCAATAAACTTGATATGTCAGATTTTAATATTACATAAGTTCTAATTTCTTAATTTCAAAACAAAATACATAAATAACTTCTCAATTTTCACTTGTCTGTATCATAACACGGGATGATGAGAAAATTAGAAATAGACAGTTTGAAGCAAGCATTTCACTTGTCTGTATCATAACATATGCTTGCTTCAAACTGTCTATTTCTAATTTTCTCATCATCCCTTCACTTGTCTGTATCATAACATATGCTTGCTTGAAACTGTCAATTTCTAATTTTCTCATCATCCCTATAAGATGTCCTGAATTTAACATAAGTTATAAATTTATACTTTAGATATGACTAATGAATAGTCTAATTTTAAAGTCTCCAATCTTCTTGGTTTATGAAGATATGAGCCAAAAAGCCAAACACCCTCCTATCACATCCTGTATTTCATAAAATATCAATAACTTTCTCAGTTAATTTTGGACTATTTATAGCCAAGAGAAAGAGATGATTTTGATTTACTCATTTCCATGTAAGGCTAACTCATTATGATGAAAGAGTTTGAATTTTTCACCCTACAGATTCATTGTTACTGTTGCCAAGTTTACATTAACCATGTAAGTGAATTATTCTAAGGCATTTATATCTTGTTAGAAAGACAATTAAATTATAATAATTATAGGAAATTACCCACTTTACTTGTAGTTTTTTTGGGTTCTTAAATCTATATTTCAAATAAATAAAAATTATTTGATGTACTACTACTACCATTGTTATAAAAAAGTAGGGTTAACTTTCCTCAGGTGGTCAAGAGCAAAAAACAAGAGGTCAGAGATAAGTATTAAATTTCTTGTTTTTTACGTATATTTTATATTTATTGTTATAAAAGTAACTGAAATGTAAACATGAGAAACTTAATTAGATAACAAAACATAAATAAAATGTTCTCAACAAGGTCTGCACATGAGCTGCATGCATTGTGTAATTCAATATCGTAGCTTGAGCCACACATTATGTTTAGTAATTAGACATGTTTCAAAGAAACACATAACAATAAAATTAAATAATAAATGTCAACTGTTATGAGCCTGAGGCTGTTTAAAATAAATAACTAATTTTCTATTGCAATCTGCAGTCATTTTATAAAGAAAAAATGGTAATATAATTTTATTTTATATTTTATTTCTAATGGTTACAAGGTTGATCAAATGGAATGAGTCTGTATAGTGCTAGAATAGAGAAAATAACAGATAAAATAAAAAATTTATATTCATTCAGAAGATTCTAGAGGTTATGCAAATCAAATGTGAAAACTGTAAAATTAAAAAAATAATTTTTATCTTCACATGAAAATTACCTTGCACTCAGACTAGTCAGTCTGAATCACACCAACTATACAAATTCACATATAAAATTTTAGTAAAAATACTTGATTTAAAAAATCTGATTTTTTTTGTGTACAAAAGACTAGTAATGCTATAAAAAAGCTTGCCAAATTCTGTGAAGATACACTTACTATGTTAAAAAAAATATAGTATGTATATGTTCATAGTAGTCACAAGGTCCATCAAAATCACTGAGCCTGTATACAGAGTTAAATTCAGATTTATATTAGTTAAATTCAGACTTACTTTCTAATTTACCTTGCCAATCCTCTCATTATAATGTAGACCTAACTTACACACTTCAAGGAGAACAGCTTAACCTGAGAATTTTATATATGCACAATATAGATACTGTTGATTCATCTTGATGTTCTCACATCATAATATATTTATGTACTGCACCAAAATGACAAAACACATTACAGTGAAGTAAATTTACACTACTTATAAATAAGTTTGCCATTTCCATAAGTGGAAACACAAGATAATGCCAGTACTGACAATTTCCAAGAATTTATAAAGAAGTTTTTCCATGTATAGTCATCACTGGTGGTAGGCTTATGAAATAAATCACTTTCAAGGCAAAAGAGTGTATAAAAAAGATAACTCAAGGACAAAATGAAACAAGCAAATGGCAGACAAATTAAGTTCAAATTTTTTATATATTTTTCTTGAGGCATTCTTACTGATTTCTATCTGGCCAAAACTAATAGTACAGATTTCCATACCCAATACAGACTCTACCACATATTTTATTAAGTATCTACATTAAGTAAATGAGAGATACAAAACTATTAATTACAAACAGACATATTTTCTACAATAACAAACTTAAAAGATAAATTATATATTTGATTTTGAAATGTTTTTAAGATATTATGAAAATATTACAATTTAGAATTCGATGACGAGGAACCCACTTTGAGACTAATAATGGCTGGAGACGGCTTAAATGGGTAATGAAGAAAAACTTTAATATAAGTTTAACATGACAGCAAATGTACAACGTTTCGACAAGGTTTTGATGATGACAAAACCTTGTCGAAACGTTGTACATTTGCTGTCATGTTAAACTTATATTAAAGTTTTTCTTCATTACCCATTTAAGCCGTCTCCAGCCATTATTACAATTTAGAAATATCACTTATTGAAAAAAAAAAGTATAAAAATAAAAAAACACTTTTAAATTTATAAAATTTTTCCCCAAATAAATTTT
>NW_013666569.1:72151-90949 GCF_000517525.1 Limulus polyphemus | reverse complement strand
GTTTTGTCATCATCAGGTACATTTGCTGTCATGTTAAACTTATATTAAAGTTTTTCTTCATTACCCATTTAAGCCGTCTCCAGCCATTATTACAATTTAGAAATATCACTTATTGAAAAAAAAAGTATAAAATGAAAAAACAGCTTGTACATTATATAAATGTTCTCCTAATACATATTTAACATAATATAACATACATTAATTAGCAATTACAATAACTCAATAATGCACATTCTTCATCATAAGCTACTTCCAGAATAGGTCACATCAAATTCCAATAAATCTTGTCAGAAGATTTACATCAAAAAGGTATTTACACCTTAGCTCTTTCCCTATAGTCTCAGTCAATTTGAGGTAAATCTTGACCCTAAAGTAACCTTAAGAGTTTTCATAGAATAACTTTTAAAATGTTTTATGTATATGCTTTCAGTAAGCATTACCACCCTTTAATAGACAAAAAATCTGAATTTTTAATGAAGTGTTTTTACTAAAAATTTCTCCATGAATATACAGAGGTAAAGTGTTGACTGCTCAGAGTGCAAAATGATTTTCATGTTAAGTCTAAAAATATTTTTCTTCATCTGAAAATAGTCAAATTTCATTTGCACAATCTCTAAGATCTTCTAAAAAAAACTTCAAACTTTGTTTTCAGTAAAACTTTATATTTTATCTGATATCTTCTCCATCCTAACTCTCTACAGGGTTGGTTAAATTGACTAACCTCATAACCACCATAAAAAAATAGGAAATAAATCTAAATTACCCTTTTTATTTTCTTTCTAGAATGACTTCAATTTGTAACAGGAAACTAAACTTATTTATCCTAAGTAGCTTTAAACTAACTGTTTATATTTAAATTTTATTGTTTTATTGCCCTTTGAACAGTATCTAAGTTAATATTCCTGCCATAAAATTTATAAATCAATTGACAAATGTGGAGCTCATGTTACCCTATCGAATTATATAATGCACAGGCTACTCATGAAAATTTTATATTATTATTATTCTTTATTTTACCTAATCTAACCCTATCTAACCTAAAGTTTTTAATTTTTACATTTAAATTGCTTTTATAATAATAAATAAAGAATACACATTAAAAACAAAGAATAAACTACTTACCAGGGTCTTCTTTTTTTTGCTGTCAACTGTTGATGAAATTTAACCCTACTTTTTTATACTAATGGTACTACTGCACTAAATTTTTTATTTAATTAAGTAATGCTCCAAAAAACACATTATAACAGCATGCAAAAAACAGAAAATGTTCCATAACTATCACAACTGTTCTGGCTTTCTAACTATGCAACATGAGTTGTTAAAAATTTAGCTAATCTAACTGATGTGTTTCCTTTGGGAATAAAGTTTGAAATGGAAGCAAAATAGACAATTCTCTGTACAAAAACAATGTAACATGTCACTTGACAGATTAAAACTTTGATTTTCTATTGGTTATAAATAATATAGTATTAAACATAAGAGAGAACTACTGACAACTTGTGAAGAGAGGATGTGACAGGTGGGCATGGCAAGAAGGGTCTGATTTTCTATTTCATGGCTCTGTACCCAAATATGATTGAAGGCTATAAAAATTATGCATTGTCTGATTAATAACAATATTTTATTGAGTAATTTGCATTACACTCGATGCTTCTTAGAGGTGGTAGATAAATTAAAGAAGGAATACCTAGGGAGCAAATGTCACAATTCTCATACTAGGGTGAGATTGAGGAGTTTTTGAAATATTTCCTTATAAAATTAAAGAAATTAACACTTATATAATATTAAAATTTGATTTAACTAAGTTTTGATGCCAAATTTGTATACCCAGATAATAAAGTAGTTTATTTAAATTTTGAATGTATCTCTCTAAAAAGTCGTGGTATGCACACTTTCACCTACCAGTGGCAAGAGGGTTAATACTAGCTCATAAGTCCAAAGCATTAAAAGAAAATTTTTAACTGCTAAGCTATGCCAATAAATGAAAGAAATGATACTGAGTGAGATTTGTTTTCATATGACTACTTTTTTAAATAAATTAACTGGTCTGATAATATCAGTTTTCATACTACTCAATTTTTAAACAAATTGTATACTTTATAAATTTTTTAATGCCTTCCCAGGTTATACAGATTCTAAAATTAAAATATTTTAAAAACTTTTAATTCATGACCTTTCCTTTAAAAGTTTAAATTTAAGTACATTGAGAGATCACTAACATTTGTCTTTACATTTTGAAATATTTTCAATATATAAGCAAAAAAATATTAGCTGAAAAAGTAATAAATTTACTCTCTTCTATTAACTCTATTGCTACAGGCTCAGTCCCAAAGACTAACCTCATAATCGTTTTGTGCTTGTTACAGTTTTCATATTATAACTTTTAATACATTATGATTATGTATCTTCATGACATTTTGCAGATTATCAATAAACATGATGAGGCTTTCATGTACAAAGTATCAGATATTTTGATTAAGATTGAAGATTTTTTTAAGTAATGATTTGCTCGTGCATTTTTTTTTCTTTTCAAATGTTGCCTATCCAACATGCAATGTAATTTTTATTTTAAGATCAAAAATACTTTTATGCATCAGAAAATTGTCAAATCTTTATAACCTCCAGATAGTTAACAAACGTTTTTTTAGAAAAAAAACTTTATATTTTATCTGTTAATTTCACTGTTGTATCTCTCTCTATGGGTTTGATTAATTCATCCAACCTCGTAATTACCATAAAAATTAGGAAATATAAATTATGCATTTTTCGTTCTAGAATGACTATAAATTATAACATAAAACTTAGTCTAAATAATTTAAATCTCATAACATTATACATCTATATATATATATATATTTATTTATTATTTTATTGACCTTTCAGCCATGTCTGATTAACATTACAAAAGTTGTAGTGAGGAGGTACATGTGCACTCATGTTACCATATCCAATAGTATAAAACTGGCCTTTACAAAGTGACCTAGTGTTCTAGTGGTCCAGTATTTTGTAAAATACAGTCAAATTTCAGTTATAATACGTTACATACGTATGTATATATATTATTACTATTTACAAATAAATTATTAAATTTCAGTTATTTTTTCTTAAACTCAGAATAGCAAATAAGGAAATATAGAAAACAATTATCTCTACTACTTATGATTGTAAAGAAGTTTGTACTCACTTGCCATACCTGGCATGCCATACCTTGCATGCTAAGCCTTGCCAACTTTTACAAGTGGAAGGATATAAAACAAAATAACTTTCAGATATTATATACACATTTTGAAATAAAAAAAAATTGTAAATTACTCTATCGATAGTGTAGAATTCTACTGTAATTTATCAAGCTTACTAAACTAAACTGTATTTGGATCTAAACATTTTCACTTACCCTCTCCTTCTGAGATTCAAGACAAAATAAATAATCTTGGGAAATTCCCATCTTCAAGAGGCTGAGAAAACCATGTGGGGGGAAATTCTGAGCTTTTGATTGATTATAAACATATGATAGAGCGATGCTCGGGTGTACCTTAGCAAGTACTTCCAAAAATGGAAGAGGTGAGTGGGGCCATTGTGTTTGATTCACTAAGTATAGATATATCCTAAATAGGAAAGATAAGAGGTTCTTATTTTATATTCTAGCTTGTCAATATTGGTAATTTGAGTTTCTAATTCATAAGAAACTATAGACTTTGTATTTGGACATCACAAACATACTATAATAAAATTTTGAATGCAAGTCTACAAAGTGATGACATGCCCTTTGACCCCTGACTATAGGAAAACTCGTAATAGGGTTAAGGAATTACATTTGTTCACTGAAATTGCTTCATTATGTTTTCTTGACTTTATATATCAGCATCTGATTATGACTAGTTCCTTGTTTCAAATTTTTTATTGTCCATATATGGATCTTCCATAATGTATTGTTGAACAGCAAATTTTCCATTTGAAATTCAGTCTATAGAAGGTCTTTGATATAGAACTACATGAAAGAAAGTAACTAGAAGAGTGTATCTTTGCATAGTGATTATCTAATACAGAATCTGTGCACATCCCTTTTTGAATTTTGGAGACTCCTCATCATGTGCCCAAAAATACAAAGAAAAAGCTCAAATTTTATCAGCAAATTGTCATTGAAATAACAACTTAAACTACCTACTATAATTGCATTTTGGACAGAAATTTGTGATTTTTTTTTTTCACAATGGTAATTAACAAAAGCTCATATCCTTGATACTGTATGACATTTTCTGAAGAAAATTAAAAGAACCAAATTTAAAGTGAGAACAAAACCCTATATAAATATAACATGCTACTGTTTTTGTATAAAAGGCTTCATATCACTCAATATTGCAAGTAACTCACACAGATAATTTGATATTAACACTATTTCTATCCTTATATTTCAATTCAATTTATCAGATCCTACTTCCTAAATGCAACCTATTTCTTTACTATTCTAAAATATTCTACATCATATTTATCAGTTATATCTCATCTGATTAATTTATTTTGAACTTCACTTATATCTTACTTTAATTTAAAACATCTCAATTTTATTTTCATCTGTTTTCACACACATCTTATTATCTATTTACTTTTAACTTTGAAGTTTCACCACTTTCACCCACATTCTATAATCTAGTTAAATCTTACTTTAAGTTAACATTTTCCTCATCTTAAAATATATATATATCAAATAGATCTCACTTCTTCACACTGTTAGCTATCTTCACCATGCATCTGCCTTAGAGATTTGAACATGCCACTAGTCTTTAGGCTACTCCTGCTTAATCTCACGCGATTATGTTCTTGTACAGCAAAAGCCCTCTACCAATAGGAGGACAACACACTTCCATGCACATTAACTCTCTCCCTGCATTTTGACTCCTGAATCTACGTTCTTTAATGAGGCAAGTAAGAAATGAGCACCAGAAGTGGGGAGGATGGGTGGGAATGTGTGTGAAGAGGTATCTACTGCAAATGCATTTTCAGGTAATGAAAATGTTAATTTCCAGGAAGATGTACACCTCTTCACACAATTAATCTAAAATACTGTGTTGAATTTATGGACAGGTTGATGAAAAGATTTACCTAGATGAGTTCCTCTCATAAAGCACCTAAAGAAAACCTATGGAGTAAGACATCTGATGGCAGGAACTTAATAGGTGAGAAACCGTCTCTCCAGGAAAGTTAACATTTTGTTACACTGAAAATGTATTTCATCTCATACAAAGCTATCTCAATCCTTGTTTGCCCTCTAAGCATTGTTAAAAAAGTTTTGCAATCAGTGCACCAGACTTTATACCCCATCAGTTTCGTGCCATTTCAGAACTACTCTCCACTAATAATATTGTGCCATCTATACTGGCACAGCTAGCTCCCTCTGTTATTTCCACTCACTTTCGAGAATTGGTGGGTATTAAAATAAAAACACCGGCAGTGGGGAGGAAGGGTGGGAAGTGTGTGAGCAGATGTAAGTAAGTATTGGAAATACATTTTCAGTGTAAGAAAATGTTAACTTCCCATATAGTTTTACCTCCTCCCACACAAAGCTAGAATCTCACATTATAAAGGTGGAGGGGCACAAAAATCAAACCAAGCATAAATCGACTGGCCAGGATGAACAGATGTGCTCCGAGATGAAAATGAATGCATGGCTGTTGGATACAGCATTACTTCTGAAACAGGTATGCTCTTCATCAAGAAAATAGGAAAGTAATATAACATGGGCAGAATCGAAAATACTGGCACAATTGAATGCAGTAATAATTCATACAGCACTGGACAAGTGATGGTATTGTTGTATGTTCTGAAGAACATACTGGCACAATTGAATGCAGTAATAATTCATACAGCACTGGACAAGTGATGGTAATGTTGTATGTTCTGAAGAATATGTATGTTTTGTTTGTCACAGGATTGTGCCTAATATTGTACCTGTGTTAAAAACCTAGCTGAAATACTCGCAGTGAACCTCAGATGTGGATGTTGGATAGGTGCAAGCTGTAGCAAGATAAAACAGAATGAGCTAGGTACCTACCCAATCTCAACCTGACAGACGATAATCCACAGCTTGTCCTTGGCATTAGTAGGTTGGGGAAGAGAAAAAATGTAATGACAAAAAGTGGCTAGGGCATAAGGACTGTGTGATCTATTCATAATGATATCAACTGATTCAGTTATTTTGTCAAGTGCAGTCCACCTGGGCAAAAAACATCCAGGGAAAACATAAGTAGTGTTTGTTGTTATCAATTGATTAAGGTATTTCTTCTAGTGCTGTCCACCAGGGCAAAAACATCCAGGAAAAATGCAAGTAAAATAGGATGAAGTTATTTTGTCTAGTGAGGTCCACCTGGGCAAAAATCATCCAAGGGAAACTCAAGTAGGCATTTTTCATATTAACATGTGAAGAAGGTATAGTAGCTAGTGCAGTCCACCTGGGCAAGAACATCCTGGGGAAATGCAAGTAGTGATGGTGCCATGTTTATTATTATGAATTGATGAAGTTATATTGTCTAGTGCAATCCACCTGGACAAAAAACATCTAGGGGAAATGTATCATCAATGGATTTAGTTAGTGTGCCTAGTACAGTCTACCGAGGCAAAAACATCTGGAGGAAACGTATGATCAATTGATGAAGATACTTTGTCTAGAAGCAGTTTAACCAGCTTCTCCCTCTTCTCACTGAGTGGATAAATATGAGTATTGTAAAGTAAATGTCAAAACTCACTCAGGAGGAATCCTCTATGGTTCAGCAACTTGGAACTGGGAGTGGTAAGGACTCCCATGCTCCACAAGAAGAAAAAAAAAGGGGGGTGTATGAGAAGTCCAGAGGAATATCACACCAGAGACTGTGCAATGGGTGCCTGCAATTCCCTATTTTTGAAAAGCAAACCAACCCCAATTTATGCAATTAAAGGGTCAGCAGAGATGAGCAGAAATCTCCTTCTGCTTTACTCATGAAGTCCATGAGTGATGGTCCACCATAGACTGAAATTGATTGATATCTAACATATATATATATCATTAAATGTAAAATTATGAGAGAGAAAAAATTGCAACCACAATACAAGCATCATAGCTGCCAAACTTTTTTTAAACCTAGGTAGGGGCAGCAGGAGTTAACTCCAAAAATTTATTTGTAAGTGGAGGGTGAAAAAATTGCCTACACACTAATGTAGGTAATTTTAAACAGTGTGTCTGGATAGTCTAGTTTATGAGAAAATTATATATTTTTTTTTCCTGAGTAACTTAGATATCTGTATAAAAACTTCTCCTGATTCGCTTAAGATTAGTCTGATCACTAACCCTTAGTGTGCAAACTTAGCATTATTTATCACCCAAGACTATTGATATTTCTTTTAAAAAACTTCTAGGTTTATTATTTAATTCATTTAATACAGTAGTAACAAAAACATTAGCAGCAAAAAATCAATATGCCAAACTTTCCAGGAAAGTTGGAAACCCTCTTCCAATGGGTTGAATACAGGTGTGATACAAATGATATAATTTGCTGTGTATGTACGTGGACCACGCAAAGTAATCACTTACTTCCATCACAGCATTCCTCAGTTTCCACATCTCCATGGGTAATAGGATGGAATGATTTCAAAAGCATGACAGAATTCAGAGTCATAGAGAATGCATGACTACAAAATTAATATTGAAACACAAGATGCAATGATAGAGTATGTTAGCAACAAAGAAGATGAAAGACGGAAAGCACTCGAGATGATTTTTGATGCTATTATATATTTGGGAAATAGTCGGAGATCAAGATACAGAGGTGAAGGGTATGGTTTGGGACAGTATGAAAACAATGGAAGAAAGTGAGGATTGATGACAGGCAATCTCCACCCATGATTTAATAGAATAAGGAATACCCCAAACTACTTAAAAGCAAAGAAATGGGGTGAAGTGGAGATCTCATAGGAAGAAAGATTGAAATCAAACCCAGGAAAAGAGGGAATTTCTACTCAAGTCCCAACAAAAAATAAGCCAAATGAGCATGGAAATAGTGGAAAAAGTGGAATGGTGCATGGTGGAAAAGATAAGGGAATGAAAATCAAAAGCAAAATCATTTGAGGTACGAGAATATGTCTCTAATACAAGGTGCAGAGAGGAGAGGTAAAGCATGAAAAGAAGGATCAAATGAAGATAGGGAAATGCAACACTGGAGAGTGGAAACAACCCCCAAGTGTCTGCCCCAAAACAGGCAAGAGAGATCCTAAATTTTGAAAATTGAGAAAGGGGAAGTCAAAATGATTGTAAGCCAGGATAAAAGGATCAGAAAAACTAGAAGAACGAGGCATAAGGTCACAGGAACATAGTTGGTCTAGAAACGAATCAGTGTGAATGCTAATATCAGGAAAAAGGGAAACAGGAGAAGTATCAAATCTGTCATCCTCCTCATTCTCCCCTCAAAATGAGGACAAGGAATGCCTGAATAATGGACAAGTGCTGAAGGTCTTGCCTGAATAATGGAACCCACTACTCTATGCATAATGGCTGTCACAGTCTACATTCAATATGCCTCCAGTAGCCATAGTTCAAGCTTGATTTGTGTGAGGAAGTTTTTCAGTCACACAAGAATTTGATGTTACATGAACTTGTGAGTTCATAGTTTGAAGAAGAAAAAAATGGAAATCAAATTCCTTAAGTTACTCAAGCCTCAGTAAATTGGAAAAAACAAATCACGTATAATACATTGAATGCTGAGGAAAAAGAAAAAAGATTCACAAGTGCAAATGCATAGAGGGAGTTAGTGTGCAAGAAGGTATGTCACCCTCCTGTTAGTGGAGGGCTTTTGCTGCATAATAGCATAATTATGCACTAGCACAATTCACAGGAATTCTTGTGATATTAGGTGGGATTGCCTAAAGGCTAGTGGCATGCAAATCTTTAAGGCAAACACAACTGGAAATATGTCTTAACTGTGTGAAGAAGTGTAGTAGCATCTTGGAAAAATTTTTTTTATTTGATTTGACATATATTTTGCTTTTAAGTTACACATATCACATACATTTCACAATCTTTTTTTTAGTTTACATCTTTTTTTTAAAATAACCTTCACCTATATTCTTCATTACATCCAGACTTAAAGTTTTTTCAGTTGAGTTGAAATAGATCCTACTATCTAGCAAATTACCTACCTTTGATTTTGCTCACATCCTTATATTCAAACTAAAGCTCACCTAACTAACTGTTTCACCATATGAAGCAGTGGAATACTAGATGCAGAATCCTCACATGATGATGCTTCTTGAGTTCGCTTGGTTGCAGATTCTAAGAGAGCCTGATTTGTCATAAGTTGCTCAGCACTGCTTGTCATGTGTGCATCTTTATCAGAGTCTTTGTCTTTGTCAATTTCTTTCTCCTACAAAATAAGTTAAAGGGTTATATGAAATGACAAAAATTGGGTGGTTTTCTTAAAAATTAATTTCACCAACATAACGTCTTTTTATGTTTCTTTTCTGAGTAGAAAATATAAAAATAATGTTATAATAAAAGCTTTAACATCTGTTTCTTGTATTTTTATAGCAAACAATTTTTTGTAATTTACAAAATGCTGTTACAGTGAGGTTTTCTTGTACTGAAAATGACAATCAAAACATTTATTCAAGATTATTTATTAAAACAAGCATTGTACATCTTAATGAGATATAATTACTTAACAAATATTCTACAGTAAAAATCAAATGACTGATTAAACAATTTTAAGGAACATCACAGTTCCTCTGGTTTATTTCATTACTGACATTTACTCAATTTAAATTTCTTAGTAAAATATAAGATGTATTTTTTATTTTTATAATGATAATTCCTAGTATGCTACTAGTAGGTTTTGTTATCAGGTAAACTAGCAGATGTATCAGTGCAATGCAAGGTGATAGCTTTATGAAAGTTGATTTTAATATAAAACATGTCAGTGGCAATAAAAAATTAAAAGTACCTAAGAACAAAATTATTCATATCCAGTGGGCTTGATTACTTAAATAACATTTTACTTTCTACTTTAGATTTTTTATGAAAAAGCAATAAGTAACATGTGACATTTCACTTAATATAATGATAATTCCTAGTATGCTACTAGTAGATTTTGCTATCAGGTAAACTAGCAGATGTACAAGAGCTTTATTAAATATGTCAGTGCCAATACAAAGATTAAAAGTACACAAGAATGAAATTATTCATATCCACTGGGCTTGATTACTTAAATAATAATTTACATTCTGTTTTAGTTTTTTTTGTTTTATCAAAAAGCAACAAGTAACATGTGACATAAAAACATTTCACTTAATATAATTGTCTACCTTGAAAGTAGGTAAAAATAATGAGTGAAAAAGTAATCCATCAAACCATCGATGGGATTTAAAAATGAAATGCAATTGTAGAATGTTTTATCAGTTGTGAATATAAATAGTGTTTCTGTAATATGCAAGTAATGATTGAAAGTGCATAGACTGTATGTATACCCCATGTAATGAAAGGGGAAACTGTAGAAATCCCATCAGCACCCTTAGTGACCACCCTCACTGACTGAATGATCTATATTTAAGCCAGCACTGAAGCTAAGAAATGTATGCATTTAAAAAATATTTCTTCTTCTTGACACATCCCGAATCATTCCTTGTTGATTAAACCATATTTGACAGGTCCAAATGCAAAATCCTAGGAGTTAGAAGACAAACAAATTTCTCTCAAATTATAGCAGGGTAATGCACCAAAATTTATTCTTATATTACCCTACATATTTCAAAACAAAGTTCTAACAAACAAACTTTTTACCATAGTAAAACTTCACTTATCCACACTACCTCTTCCTTTATACAAGTTCTGGTTAGTTTAATTTTCCAGATAGATGTCATTACTAGCATTGTATTTCTTATTGTTTTTCTAACTTTTTCTACTTGCCATTGAAATATACGAGATTGACAAACAAGAATATTACTGCTTTTGAATGTATAAAACAACAAAAAATGAAACTTACTACAAATTATTTTCTTAAAATATTTTGTGTTCATTTAACTTAATAACTATCTAAGGTTATTTCTGGTTGATTTTGTTGTAATACAGATGAACAATTTAATGAACCATCTGAAAAATAATTACCCTGAGATCCTCAATTTCTTGAATTTCTACCTTAACAGCTGTAAACAATGAAGATTCTAATCCTCCATCTGCCATCAAGCTGCCAACCAATAAATCTGTCATGAATGTTCTTCCTGGATTAGAACAAGCTCCATCTCCTGAAGTATAGTGGATATTAATATTCAGTTATTAAACAAAATCAAAAACTTTGAAAAGAAAATATATTTAATACTCACATACAGCATGACTTCAAAATCTCATTGTGTGTGTAGGATATATCTGACATGTTAAAACATTAACAACAACTATACAGACTGGTACACAAATGGACATCTACACTATTGGTTAGAATGGGTACTTGAAAACCTGGGTACCCATCAGATTTTGAAGAACCAAACCCAACATAGGTCTCTTTTACTACTTAGGACAATTATTAATTTGAATATCTAAAGAAAATGTAGAAAATACAACAACAATGCAGTTGCAAGCATGGTCCTCTGGATGGTATATTAAAAACAAGGTTGAAAGTCATTTTTAGTACTAAAAGAGGCTACACAATTCTATAGATCTGCGGAGAAAAAACTGTGCACTATATACAGTATTCAACTATATATCATAAACTTAAAATATTAATATCTATGATCAATTTAATGAAAATGTTTTTCAACAAACAGGAAGCAGGTAACCTGTTTCAGATTTTCCACCTGTACTGATTTCTAGTCTGTACTTATATCTTTCGTACTTCTATCATGATCATGATTCATGCCATGAAATCAGACCAAAGTCACCATGTGTTGAAATGAGACAATATCCACTGAAAGAACTACCATACACTATCAATTCAATACTGGTATTTCTATGTCTAGGTTAACCATTTTTAAGAAATAATCAGTATTTTTCACTTTTGAAAGAAGAAGAAGGGACGAATACCTGAAAGAACATATTAGAAAAAAGGACATAAAGAATAAAAAATAAACATGAAAAATCATTTACCTGGCCAAATATTAATATAGATTCTTAATGTACCTTATATCACTGAGAATTGCCTATGAAACTACCGGGCATCTGGGAAAAAAAAGATTTTGGATTATCAATCATATATTTTCACCAGTGAACAGAAAGGAAAGAATTGCACGTGTCCAACAGTCACACATATATGGAATTCTTAAGAAGAGTATAAAAAGCTGAAATTGAAAGGCAGTAGGTCTTATCAAATTAACTATAAGGACACTAAAATTGCACTGACTGTCACTCCTTTTGTTTCTAACTGGCAGAAATTCCATTATCCAACCAAAGAACAACTGCCCCCCCCCCCTTTATAGGCAGATTACACCTGCTACTAGTAAAGATTTAAAATAATAAGCCATACTATCTTTCTTGTGAGTAGTAGAAAAACTAGACATGAAAAAATGTTTCATCTACTGGGAGAACATGTGATAGGCTACCCTAAAGAAATATAGATTATGCACTCTCTAGATACTATCAACATGAAAGTAATGTTAAAGCCATATACACACAAAATTAAAAGGAGTACAAAGGTCAAGTAGTATCTATAGCTAATAAGAATTAAAACATGAGAACATGGAGATAAATTATAAAACAGATAATTACAAATAAATATAAGTACTAACATAAAAGCCTAATATCATTTCTGGGAGAAGACTGGGCTGAATTGAAATATTAAAGAACCATCAGATGATACCATATATTAAAGATCCTCAAATCACCTGTCAAACTTGAAAGTTCCTTTATAGTTACTCATTTAAATATAACAGTACTTCTAGAGTGTATTCATTTTGACCAATTTTCCAACGAACAGTTAACCATTAAAGTATACATACAATAACTTTAATGAAGTAAGTGTATCTTCGCAAAATTTGGCAAGCTTTTAATAAACAAATCTTTTGTAGACAAAAAAAATTTCTTTTTTAATTAAGTATTTTTTATTAAAGATTTGTTTGTGAATTTATGGAGTCAGAGTCTGACTCAGACTAGTCTAAGTGCAAGACAATTTTCATGTTAAGATTAAAAAAATGTTTTAATCTTAGTTTTAAAATTTCATTTTTATAACCTCTAGAACATACTAAATGAATATCAGTTTTTTTTTCATAAAATTTTATATTTTATCTGTTTTTTCTCTACCTAACACTATTTGGACTCAGTCCATTTCACCAACCTTGTAACCACCATACAAAATGTATGAAATAAATCTAAATTACCTTACTTAAGCTCAGTATAAAAACATTGCATATTACACGAGTAGCTAGGAGTTTTTATAATGTCTGTAGTTTAGTATAAAGCTATGTGTTATTTATATTATTTGAACACATAAATAAAGATATTTTGATGATGGTCAGAGGTTTCAGCAAACACAAGTATTTAACTCAGTTATCAGTCTAATTTTAGTTAATGCATAGCATTCAACCCAACTATTAGCCATATTTTAGCAATGAGCCGACTGCAAAATATTTCCAGAAGGTTATAGATTATCCCTTTTAATATGCATAACCATATGCACTGAAAACACTACTTTAACTCTATAAGAACAAAGTTGGTGGATTTGATCAGCCTTGGAACTGTGAAACTATACATACTATAACTCTGAATTTACTGAATGTATGTTCACAAAATTTGGCAAATCTTAGTAATCATTATTACAAGTATATTGTACACAAAAAAGTTTTTTTTAAATAAAGCATATCTTCTAAAGATTTGTCTGTGAACTTATGAAGCCTTTATTGAGTCAGTCCAAGGGAAAGGTGATTTTCATGCTAAGAATAAAAATATTTATTTTCATCTGACCATTTTCATGTTTCATTTGCATAACCTTTATATCATCAAGTTTTTCAGTACAATTTAATACTTTATCTTTTATTTTCTCTGCTCTAATAGTAACTGTAGATAAATCATCAATGTACAGTGAAAAGTTTAAAATATATAAAAATATATGCACACATAAAGCATAAAAATCTGTGTCTGTCTATTTGTCCATTATTTAACTACTCCTAGGTTACTGAGTCACAAACTTTGTGGGTTGATAGTTTGAAACAAGGGGCATGTTGTTAATGGCAGGTTCACAACCTCCCCCCCCCCCAATGCCCCCATTATTGTTGTTATTGAGCATTTGTTATCTTTGACGGTTGTTAACGTTAACTACATTCATTGATAGTGCCATGTCCTTATACAAAAAAAACTTTATTAAATTTTCTATAAAACCACATACAGTGTAGAAGGGAGGGCACACAAACATCTTATATATCTCAAGAGAGTGAACTAGCACTCTCTGTGGAGGAATGCAATGAAAAAAATGGCTGCCACTATTGGAATACTACATAAACTCAGCTGAAGTTTCCAATCTAACAGCCACCATAAGACAGATATGAAGAGCTGTGTCTTGAGTTATACCACACTTCCTACTTTGACCTGTGACCTTTTAACAACTTTGACCCATAACACACTTCTGTGGTCAATGAACAACAATTAATTAATCACATGAAACACTGTGGAAAGACATTAATAGCTGAGTGTTGAAAGCAGGTAACAGAAAGCATACCACTACTTTGGCTGCTATCTCTTCCTGTAAAGTCACCCTGACCATTGCACAGTGTATACCGTGTTTTAACTATACACATATAAGAGTTCTTAAAGCTTATATAAAACCGTGGGTGAAGTAATAATGAACACTGTAATAATATGTTATAAATAAGTTGTGTGAAAGTTAGGATCTTTGTGTTATCTATCATAGCATCCACCCCACATATTTTTAAGTTCATAACCCAGACAAAGGACAGGTACCTCAGCTTGTATGAAGTAAAATGAATAACAACATTTTTCTTGCATTATTGAAATACTGATCAAAAAGCCCCACTTGTACCACTTGAACAGCAATCCTTGTGTAAAAACCAGTAAATCACAGTGGAAACCCATTAGTCTTTTCTTGCAAAGTTAATGTGGTTTAGGATTCTGTTTTGCACTGGTGCTAAAGCTAGTGTAACTTTACACATTTTACAGAAGTTTCATTAGGCTAAGTGGAGAAGTTTATAACTCTTACATTTTTGTTACTGTTGTAAAAAATATAAAACAATGAAATATGTATAAAAAATAATAATACATAAACTAGCACTCACTAAATATTTGAGTTGTTTGAACTTAAGTAAAAATACTTGGAGTTCTTCTCTAAGTCTCATTGAGTCTCACAAATTTGGATGTCAAAATAAAAATTCATCTAGCATTCAGATATGCATTTTAAAACATAAAAACTATATCAGACACTAGAATAGAATATCCTAAAATTACTATAATTTATCCAGATTCTGTTTTCCATTCCAGAGAGCAAAACTACAATCACATGAAAATCCATTTCTATTGAGTGTATACACTCTCACTAAACTCAAAAGTATGGTTGCAAGCTTCACATAGAGAAGAACCTGCTCTTTATATTAGTTATAAATATGTCCATCAGCCACATAAAATGTGACTATGGGCAAAAATAAAACTATGCAGTCTTTAAATTAACCTCTTTGTAAATAGCACAAGACAACTGTTATGTTTAGCCCTCTAATAACATGTTACAAAAATACTGTGAAAAAATGTTCATTTGAATTTCTTACTTAACCATTTTACTACAGGTAGGGGTCAGAGGGCATGTCATCATGTTTGTAGACTTAGATTCAAAATTTTATTTAACTACTATTTTATGAATGTATGTCAATAACTTTGGTATCAAATTGTATATTATAATTCAAATGTTAGTATTATACATTAGTTAATTTATTAATTTAAAAGTAAATATTGAAACAAAATTCCTAAATATCGATTTTCATATGTCATATGGTATGTTGAATTCAGCTTTGGTTCAAATTACAAGTTTGTGATGTGCAAATGCAAAGTCTATAGATTCTTACAAATTAGAAACTCAAATTACCAATATTGACAAACTATAACATAAAATAAGAATATCCTATCTTTTCTACTTTCTGAAATATCATATTTAGTGAATTATCCAAGATGGCTTCGCCCACCTTTTCCATTTTTGGAATTAGTTCCTTATATACACCTAGTTTGCTCTATGACTTGTTTATAACCAACTGAAAGTTCAGAATGTCCCCTACATGAATTTCTCAAACTTAGAGAAATGTTTGTGAGGGGGGGAAAAAAAAATATATATATATATACACACACACACAGATGTATAATGTTTTGAGATTTAAGCTATTTAGACTAAGTTTTGTGTTATAATTTGTAGTCATTCTGGTAGGAGAAATATGTAATTTATATTTCCTAATTTTTTATGGTGATTACGAGGTCGGTCAAATTGACCAAACCCATAGAGATACAACAATGAAAATAACAGATAAAATATAAAGTTTTTTCTAAAAAAAACTTTGATAATTATCTGGAGGTTATAAAGATTTTGCATGTGAAATCTGACAATTTTCGGATGCATAAAAGTATTTTTAATCTTCAAATAAAAATTACATTGCATATTGGATAGTCAATATTCAAAAAGAAAATATGCACAAGCAAATTATTAATTAAAAAATCTTAAAACTTAATCAAAAAATCTAATATTTTGTGTACAAGAGCCTCATAATGTTTACTTATAATCTGCTAAATTTTGTAAAAAATACACAAATCTTTTTAAAAAGTAAGAGAATAATTGCTTTATGGTTCCGTTGTGGGATATGGGCTGGGTGGAATTCATTCACCCATAGTAAAAGGGTTAAATAGGTCTATATTGCACTAAAATATTTTGTGAAATATATTTTGGTAAGCTATAAATGGATATGTTACCTAGAAGTAGCACTATTCAATTGAGGAACCAAGAAAAATAATTCCATATAATATTTAGACTGTTACCTGAAAGTAAGAGCATTCAACTACAGAACTGAAACATCTGTATATGTATTAAACAACAAAGACAGATTTGTTATCTGTACATTAAAGTGTGCAATAAATGGTTGAAAACCTTATATATACATATATTTCTTTCCTAGTGATCAAACAAAAGGAAAGAAGCACTTTAACAAAACCAAAGACAGCAATGATATTGCAAGCTTGTTTAAACTTGCCTGTTGTTGGAAGCAAGGCTGATAAAGCTCGAGCTCTTTCATCAGCAGTTGGTAATAAAACACACCAGCCTGTCTGCAGCACCCGTTGTGCTTCATGCTGAACAGATGGAATAACTCCTGCATTACTAGCCAAGTCAACAACCCTCTGTTTCACACTGGCTAACAGTTTGCTTCCTGGAAACAGCCCAAGGCTCTCAACATCTAATCCCTCTGAGATAGCAGCATACAGCTACATGTCATGTGTAATACAGTGGAGAAAAATCATGTCTTATACAAAGTGAAAAATCACATATAGTAGACAATATCTGACTGGAAGTATTAAAGAATTGTGCCATCATGGAGTACAAATAACATGAAACATCACTTGACTCAACAAGCATTTATAATTCTTAAAAACATCCAAAGATTTTGAGATGTTTATCTAAATTTTACAAAAATCAAGTTTTGTAATGATGAAGTAATAATAAAGTTAGAAATATATATATGTATGTATAAAACAAGCCAAAGTCAAACATATCTACAAGTAATTTCAAAAAATCTTGCATTTCCAATAATTTATAGATGTCCCTAACGAATAATATTTTCTACATAACCTGAATGCAATTATTTATGTAATAATTTGGGTTATTAGGAAACATATACATAGATAAAAAACATAACAGAAATGAGTATATAGCCCTGGTTAAATAATTACCTGCAATGTTAATAAATTAAGGGCAGCTACAGCAATGCATTCTTTTTCCTGAGGTGGTGGCCAGTCACTATTCCCATCAAGCCCTTCACACACTTGGGTTAGTAATTCATCTAGCTGTTCAAAAGTGGACATGCAGACATCCACTACAAAGGGTACTCGTAAACCCAAGCTTGCTTGTTCACTGGTTGACCATAAAAATGTCTTGGAACAAACAGAAAATGGGATACTTTCAGAGCTTTTATATAATTTTAATACATACACACACACACACACAGAAGCATTCAGAATTTTGTACGGCACTTCTTGTTTGTCAAAAACTTTCAATACACCCAGCCACAGAAAACACTGCACAGTTGATATTAAACATGTTGATACTAAATATTGTGGGAAAAAGTTTTACAAAGACAGTTCACAAAGAATCAGTCTGTCAAGGTAAAAAACAAAAAAACTAATGAGGATACATAAGGTACATGGACACTTTCTTAGCACAAACAATCTATGCTTAAATGTATGTACTTGTGTGTTAAGATGTAACAAATGTTGAATTCATTCAATTCAATTCCTAGAATATGTAGTAAGCACAATGGCACAAGTTCTTTCATTCATATACATATAAAAGTATATATCCAACAAATAGATAACAATAAGACATGAACTTGAACAATATTCACAAATAAGAAAAGAAAGATAATCATTTCACAAAAACTAGCATTACAAACCACCTAAATTACAAACTGAATTCATAAAATATTTTAAAGATGAAATATACACTATAGTAAACTGCAGAGAGTAAGGTATTTAGTATTTGAATTCTATACAAGCAGTACAGAAAACTTTCAGTCAATATACAATTATAAAAACAGATCTCAATTTTTATTGTTTCCATGAAACTTCTAAAATATACACCTGGAAAAAAGTTAAGCACCCCCGTG
>NW_013666569.1:43409-71222 GCF_000517525.1 Limulus polyphemus | reverse complement strand
ACGGATTAGATGCATGAGAAAATAGTGCATATTGGACATGAAGAAGGGAGCAAGTTGTACGTGGGGAAAAAAAACGCGCCTGATTTAAATGTCACACCTGAACGCTCACATCCTTTTAATTATGTTTGAAATTATGAACATTGCTCAACATCATGAAAATTAAACCTTATTTTCAATAAGCAATCCTGAAAAATATTTGGGGGTGCTTAACTTTTTTCCAGTTGTATATATCAACTTTAATGTTTTAAAAGTTCAAATACTATGAAATTCAAAGACAACTGACAAGGTAATCACAATGATAACATTTATTTATATATAAAACACACAGACAACAGCTCACTATTTTGTAACTAACCTGGGCAGGTCCACAGGTAACACCAATGATATTTTTACCCCCTATAGCAGTCATTTCAGCTGGCTCAGTTCCACTGTAGTCCCCAAGCTGACCCTGGTCATTACGACCCCAACAGTAGAGTTCTCCACTCTCTGTCAGTGCTACACAGTGACTTGTACCCACAGAAAGGTCCACAACTTTTTTACTGCTTAGAAGTTCCACTACTTTAGGGAAACGCACATGTTCTTCACTTGAATGGCCTAATCGATGGTTGTCACCTTTTCCCCTTGTGAATTAAAGAACTGCTGCTATAGAAATCTAAGTATTATAAGAATTACAAATTTTCTCTTAACTCTAGTGTCAAGTTAATATCTTTTTACAGCGTGTTACGATTCTATTTTGGCACATTTCCTAAGTCACTATTTAATTATGAAACATATAAAATCCATTTCAAAAACGTTCTTTTTTATAATTATGTGTTTATAATAAATATGAAATGACAACACAAAATATCAAATTGTAGGTTACTTAGCTAAAAGTGAATCATCTGATCACATAAGACCTGGTTTAATTGTTTGTTTTGGATATTCATGCAAAATTACAGAGAGCTATCTGTACTAATCATCTTTAAATTTTAAATGATAGTCAACAGTACCCACTGCCAACTCTTGGGCTACTCTGATCAAATAGTGGGATTTAACCATCATTCTTGTTATGCACCCACAGCCCCAAAGTGCAAAGTACTCTTTCTTTTTATGGCAATATGACATGAATTGTGAATCCTAGAGTATGAATAATTTTACAAAAGTCTATGTAGTTGTATTATATAAATTATATTTGAAGATTCTTATGATTTTTAATTTATTAAAGCGTGTTCACTGAAGGTTTTATTATCTACAGATAAACTCATAGCATAGATTTTTTTCATATAGAACAACATCCAACAGAATGATGTTTTTAGTGTAAATGAATTTAAAAATTTTTCACAAATTCTTAAACTTACAAATACATCATAAAGAAAATCATTGAACCCAAGTATTTCTGGTTGTGATCATTCTTTCAGTTCTAGCTGGAAAATCAAGATCATTAACAATCGTTTAGAAAAATCTACATGATTGCTACTATACAATAATTAAAATTTATAATCTACCCTCTCTCCTCCAAGAAAAAATATCACAGAAAATATTTTAAGGCTTCAAACACCTATCTCACTGTTATTTCAGAATCTCTGGTCCTCAAATGTTATGATATATATAGACTATATTAAGATACAAATCAATATAAACTGTACTCATTTCAAACTTTACCATGAATATATTACTCCACTTTTCGTTAATGCAAGACTAAACTGGGCTCCACAGTAAACTCTTATAATGTCTAGGCCTTGTAATTTATCAATGATTTTAGGAGTTTTGCATCCATCACTTCCTCCTCGGCCAAGTTTTCCATAATCACCATCACCCCAAGAAAATACAGTACCTGCCAAAAAAAAACAAGTTGATACTTTAATATCCATATACCCAGAAAAAGATGTTTCAGAGGTAGGCAAATACAGTAATACTGCATAAAGCAAAATCACAGTAAAATATATAATTAACTTTATAAATTGTTTAATATAAAAATTATACATTATAATAACAAAATAATGTAAAGTTAAAAAAAGTCATAATACAATGAAAGGCACCTGCAGTCAACTTATTTTGACATCCACAAACTCTTCTTGCAACTCTTACATTGTATGAGTAAAAATGGATATTGATGTCAATTTCAGTTCATCAATCAAAAGTATTGCTTCTATATAATTTACAGTGTATGCTAAGTAAATTTTTCACTTTACATACTGATACACAAACATAAATCAATCAAGAAACAAAATTTGCTGACATTTTACTTTCATTATTAATTTTAAGAATTGCACTTAGATATTTTATTGAATGATTAAGTGAAATATATTCAAATGTTAAAGCATCCTTTAAACAATATGGTGATACCAATTGATCATAATTATTATTAAAACATAAGCATTGAAATTATTAATACCCAAAACCTATGACAGAGATATTAGTAATACAGGGCAATTATAAAAAAAATAACACATTTAAAATAATATTTTGAAAATTACTTGTTTTATTGGAAAAGGATTTCACATCAGGCACATTGAGAATCAAAAGTTTTGTTCACAACAGTTTGGATTTGGTACTTAGTGTTTCAAAACCATACTAGGGGGATTGCAATTCCAAAGTTTTTTCTAAATCCAAGAATTTCAGGATATTAGTTGCTCAAATCCTGAAATCTCACTAGAAATTCTATAGTTTTTATTTACTATTTTGTCTATATAAACAGTAATTAAACCATCTTCATTCCATATCAAACTTAAATTAGAAATTTCTGTCAGTTTGTAATATTTATATTCAGAAGTGGTGATTACTGTAATTGGCAAAATAAAGTACCAAAACCATTAAAAACATGTTAATAAATATCAAGTTAATTAAAACTTATTGGTAATATAAGGTGGAACTATCTGATCAATGATAAAAAAAATTGAAATTCTAGGGTGAAAAGAAATATTTTTTTCAAAGCAACATATCTCAAGAAAATTTTGGAAATTTCACAACCCCAAAAAAAAGGATAAAATACTAAAACAAACAAATCTTTAAAGCCCAAATTAGATACTATTCAATATGCATATCCAAAGTTTTATGTAAATTGATTAAGTATCATCACTGCAAGAAAAAAAAAGTCAACAGGTATCAGTAACACACACATCTGGTCTGAAAAAGAGGTAATACAATCCCAAAATTCTGATACTATCTTATATAAATGCCAGTATTTTAGGAGCCCCAGTAGCATACAATATTTTTGTATTGGGAATTCTAATACAGCAACCTTTATTATGTGCCTAAATTTCTTTTCTTCAAAATAGCATTGCTTTTATTTCTCTTCTTATTCTATTACTCAACAATATGAGATGGGTGATTTGAATAAAATGCATGTCAGCGTGTAGGATATTGGAAAGATCAATTTACACTGTTCCAGCTGATGATGCTTGCAATAGTTTTGTTTATGAGAAGACTTGATGAGAAAACTTTTCTGAATAAAACTTATAATTTTCAATGTACCCTTGCTGAAACTTATTTCTTAGAAGACCAATGGTTCTTCACACAGTTTCATTTCAAATATGGGTTGTTTTTTAACACGTTTACATTTCACATATTGGATTTTTTTAGAAGTATGTAACAATTCCAGCATTGTGCTAAAACTTAAAGACTCTTTTGATGTGTAAAAGCCAGAATATGTAAGTATTGCAAGAATAAGAATTGCCTTTTATAAATACTTGTAAGCTTAAAAAATTACAAGTAATTCTTTATTAACTCTTTGACTAAAGGTCTTAGTGCATTTCACCCAGCTGGTACCAACCAAAATAACCCTGAGAGTAATCATACTATATCTTTTGATAATATAAACATATCTTCATGAAATTTTGCAGGAAATCAGTAAACATTACAAAACTTTGGTACACAAAATATCAGTTTTTTTTTTATTAAGTATTAAGATTTTTTAATTAAAGATTTGCTTGTGAATGTTTTCTTTCAAAATTTTGACTAGTCAACATGGAAAGAAATTTTCATTTTAAGATTAAAAATACTTTTCGTTCTCTAATAATTATCAAATTTTATTTGTGTTATCTCTATAACCTCCAAAATAACCATTAAATGTTTTTTCTTAGAAATACTTCATATTTTATCTATTATTTTCTCTACTGACAAATAATGCCGCCATACAAGTTGTATATCATACTCTGCATCTGCAGCTCACACTACCATGTTGAATAGCATAAACTGGCCTTTACAAAGTACAAATGTCTTAGTATTAGCAAACCAATATTTTGTAAAATAAACTCACATTTTGGTTACCTTACATGTGTATATATTATAAATATTTACAAATAAATTCTTAAATTTCAGTTATTTTGCTTAAAATATAGAACAGTAACTAAAAATATTTAGAAGACAAAGATCTCTACTACTTATGATGTTATGAAGTTTTTATGTACTCGTGTGTCCTACTTCTAAGCCTTGATGAATTTCCCACATGGAGGATATAAAGAAAAAACATCACGTTCCTTATAATCATTTGGTTTAACTAACCAAAAGCAAAAACAGATTAATAGTTTCATTGTGATTAAGTATGATGTTATTACAAGTTACAGCTTTTACAGTACGGAAGATTTGTAAATGATCACACCAGTGATCAAAACAATGTACCTGTTCTAAAAACAAATCAAGTAGACCCAAAAAACCTTTAACTCTCTCAACATAGGGTTCAGTCAAATTGATCGACCATGTAACCTCTTTGTATTCATTCAGTCTTTATAATTTGTTACTACTATCTTTTAGTATAGTGTGTATATCTTCACAAAATTTAGCAATCTTTCAGTAAACATTGTAAGTCTTTTACATATATAAAAATCATTTTTAGTGAAGTATTTTAATAAACTAAAAAAAGATTTGTCTGTGAATATATCAAGTGTTTGTTTTGAGTAGTCTAGGGGCAAAGTAATTTTCATGTTAAGATTAAAAATACTTTTCTTCATCTCAAATTTCATTTGCATAATCTCTAAAACCTCCCAAGTACATTTCAAATGTTTCTTTTCAGTAAAATTTTATATTTTATGTTATTTTCTCAACCCTAACTCTATACACTGTTGATCAATTTTATGACCTCATAACCACCAAAAAAAAATCTAAATAAATCTAAATTATCCTCTATTTTCTTTCTAGAATGACTTCAAATTGTAACATGAAACTACATTCGCTTATCCTATGCAGCTTTAAACTCGTAACAGTATACATCTATTTATAATTACATTTTATTGTTTTATTGCCCTTTTGATTGCTCTTTGAACCATGTCTAACTATTATTCCCACCATTATAAGTTGTATATCACTTGGGGAATGTGCAGCTCACATTATGCTATCAAATTACCTTACCCACAAGTTACTCTGAGCTTCTCGCATGCATGCCTCATTAAAAATATTTTAATTATATTATTATTATTTATTTTACCTACTCTAACCTTAACTAACCTAAAGAGATCCCTATTTTTACATTTTAGTTACTTTATAATAATAAATAAAGAATAAACATAAGAGAGATAAAGTACTTACCTGAGTCTTCTTTTTTTTTCTGTTGACTGTCGATGACATTTAACGCTACTTTTTTTTTATACTAATGGTGGTAATGCATTAATTAATCTTTATTTAATTAAATAATGCACCAAAGAACATAGAATAATAACATGTAAAAAGCAGACAATTTCCCCTAACTATCACAATTCTTCTGGCTTTCTAACTATGCAACAAGAGTCATTACAAATTCATCCAAGCTAGTCATTATCTTTCCTGTGGGAACAAAGCTTGTACTATAAGTGAATTTGACAGTTATCTGTTCAGAACACAACATACTATAATAAATCATTTGATATATGAAAACCTTGGCTTTCTATTGGTTATAGATGATATACAATTAAACATAAGAGAGAACTATTAACAAATCCTGAAAGAGAGGATACGGCAGATGGGTGTGTCAGGAGAGGTCTGATTTTCTATTTGATGGCTCTGTAACCAAACAAAATTTAAGGCTATAAAAATTATGGTTTGTCTGAGCAATGATGATTCATAGTGAGTAATTTGTATTTAATGTTGTATTGGAGGGATGGTGGATAAAATAGAGAAAAGAAGATGCCTAGAAAAAATATGTCACGTATGTTACACAAGGGGAAATTCAGGATTTTTCAAAATATTACCTTGTAAAATTAAGAACTTTAAAACTTGTATACTATTAAGATATAGATTATTAGCTAAGATTTTATACTATATAATTGGTATAACATAAACAAAAAGTAGTTTAATACAATTTTGAATGTAAGATACTAAAACTTTGTGTCATGCACAGTAAATAGGGTTAATTATGAATAACCTTTAAGTTTTTTATCTTCAACATCCATTAGTTTTAAATAAAATAATCATCTTAAATCTTCAATTTCTTTTAAGTTCACATAAGAACAAAATTTGGCATATGCAAGTCACACCAATTTTCAGTTAAAGAAATTACTTGCTTGCTTTTAAGTATGACACGTCTTGATGATCAAATGAATTTGTTTTCAGTATTTACATCTTTTTGAAACAAGCAGCTTTACAAATTGTGCTTACATTAAAAACTTTTAAAATATAAGAACATTAAAGCTTATTCTATGTCTAACAATGTCTGATGTACAGACCTACTAAAAAGGCAGTAAGGCCAGGGACATTTTCCCTGTAGCCCAGTGCACACCACAAGAAAAAAAAAAGTGTATGGAATACATCAAATCAGTATGAAACATTTAAGCAAACATTAACTAAGCCTTCAATAGCCTATGTGTGTATATGCGGCACCATTCCAATGATTATTTGGGGGAGGTACATGCTAGTCCTTCCTCAGGACCCACGATGGCTCTTGGCAGCCCTGCTGACGTGTCTAAACCAAATATATTTCATAATCAATTTTACTGTCCATTAGTAGCCACAGTTCAAAATTAATGATGATCCATTTGCTATTGGCCACTAAAAACAACAGCAAACTACCCAAAAGGTTTTCCTAGGTGGTCTGTGTCACCATTCCAATGATTATTTGGGGGAGGTACATGCTAGTCCTTCCCCAGGACCCACGATGGCTCTTGGCAGCCCTGCTGACGTGTCTAAACCAAATATATTTCATAATCAATTTTACTGTCCATTAGTAGCCACAGTTCAAAATTAATGGTGATCCATTTGCTATTGGCCACTAAAAACAACAGCAAACTACCCAAAAGGTTTTCCTAGGTGGTCTGTGTCACCACTAAAAAGTTGCCCATGAAAATCTAAATTTAAGTGATTATTTCTCCTTCAAGATAAATAATGTTTATGTCATGAGACAAGTACAAGAACAACAAACTTATCCTGAGAATTACTTGCAATGTTATACTCAAATATGAAGTCAATTTCTCACCTTTATCCAAAGGGTTGGATACATCGGCACAATGGCACTCGTAGAATGAGACCCTATCTGAGCTCGCACTCATCTGGCTCTGACTGAGAACATTGTATCTGCAAGCACAGTGGAAGTAGATGCCATGCATGGCACAAACACTGATGAAACTTAGCTGCATGCTGTGCTGTATGCAGTGTATCCTGGACCCCACTCCAGACTGTGAAAGGCCACATTTGCTTTCTAATTTTCTCAGAAAAAATGTGTACATTTTGAGAGGTCATCTAGGCCCAAGACATTTGGTAAACAAGGATATTTCAAACTCTGTTCCAGAGAAATTGAACAAAGGGGTCTTGAAATCCTCAAAATCTCTTCATAAGGGAGGAAAATGTTTTAATTCCCAAAAAAAGGGGTAACATAACTTGAAAAAGCCTTTCAAAGGGGAATAAAAAATCTGTAGTTTCCCTAAGGAAAAGAACTGTTCTGAAATTTAGGTACAAGCATACATGTAAGTACCACTGGCCCCTATATAGATGTGGAGGGGGTAGTGGATAAAGCAAGATTTCCAATTTATGTTTTGATGGTATAAAAATCAGTAAAAGACACATGGATCCAAGGATATTTGTAGTGTAGCACAGCATGGAAGATGAAGACTAGAAATATGACAAATAATTAAAGAAAAAACAAATCTGGTGTTAATGCAAGAAAAAAAAATTAAAATCACACTATGCTAACCACTTTCCACCTCTGCCGGCTGGATCTTGATCGTTCAACCAAATGGAATTCTGAATTACGTCAATCAATGGAGCATTATTAGCCAAGGATTACCCTGATTTATTACATGGGATGTCACTCTTAAGCTTTGCTTATCCTGTGGTCTTTCAGTGTGGACAATAACCTTGAGTTGTTGGTTGCTGTGTTTACATAATTGAACTGAATGGAGGGAGAAGAATGTAATGATGGATGAATGAATGTCTTGAGTCAACCATAGATCTGTGTTGGCCCATTATTTTGTGACAAAAATTTAAAATTCTGGTGGTGATGGGTTGGATTTTATGTATACATGTGATGAAAGTGATTGCAGATGAGTAGCAGTAAGCATGAATGAATTTTGATCATATTGTTTATGGAGTGTAAAGGGTCATTGTTTCATATTGTGAAGAGTGTTTGATTTGATGATGCAGAATTTTTTATTTGTGTGGCTATCTTAGTATCAGACGAGATGTTTTTAATCTTGTGGAGATATATTTAAAATGTTGCAAAGCCGAATGACGAGATATACAAAAGAAAGTATGAGAGAGAGAAGAAATATGACCAAGAAAGAAGAGTGAGGAGTTACAGAAAAGAATGGGAGAGAGAGATTACAAATGCCTGAGCTTTGATGAGGAGAAGAGTCACATGTTTTGCAAAGTTTGTCGAGAAATGAACATAAAAGGAGGTCTGGGGAGAAAGCAGAATGCGTTTTTTGAAGGTTTCGCAAACTTCAAAGTAAACTATCAGGAAACACAAAGACAGTGATAAACATCGGCAGGGAAGTGAAAAACAAAAGAGTGAAAGAAGCAGAGCCTGGAACCTCTCAATTGGAGAAAATGCTAATGAAAATGAACGAAAAGTCTTGCACTGATTGGAACACCTTTTTAGAAATGCACATGCAATTGCTAAGCAATGCTGTCCATTTACAACTATGTTTGGATGTGCAGACTAGATGATGACACAAAAGGCTTGGACGTTGGGACAAACTAATGAAATGACAAATCAGTGCAAGTATTCACTCACTTAATTCCTGAGGTAGCTGTGTTAAGTAAATTGAATTCAGTAACCAAATTCTCCCATATTTAATGAAAGTATCACTATAGTCACACTACAAAACAGGTTATGATATGGAAACCCCACCACACACACAAAAATTAATTTATAAAAAAAAAAAGAAGAAATGTTCACTGAAGCTGTCCAAAATGTGCCAAATACAATGTTGCATAAACATCAGTTGAGTATTTTGATTTTGATATAAGACTCAGAGAAAGTTCATAGACATAGTTAAGTTAACACGAAGACACTTCCAAGAAGAGGTGCCAGAGTTTCTATTGAGCCAGAAGTAAGAAATGTGCATCTGTGGAATCCTTCATTTTCTTTTTTTTTTGTGGTGGGGGTGGTGGTCTTGAATCACAAAAATATTTTCTATGTTGATGATTAATTTCTTTTATTCATGCTCTCATATCTAATATGTAGATATGTTTAATTATTAGTTAGTGAACCATCGACAAACAAAATTCTGCCAAATAAAAATAAAGTCCTTTTCACCTTCCAATCATGAAAACATCAAACAGAAGAATAGACTAATCTAGGACATAGCTGGAGTGAGAACCCGGGTCAGGTTTGCCTGTAGTTTTTCACCAAGGCAATCACCAATGGTCCATGAATGGGTTAGAACATTAAGGTTTCTGAACTGTCCATTAAATGTTTGTTAATTCCTGATTCTAATAATTGTCACTAATTCTATTCTACACCAATGTATTCAAACTCTGTAGGCCTGGTACATGAGCTGACATTTAAGAAGGTTATTACTCGAAGTAAAATAATGGACATACTTATAGAAGCTTAACTTAGATTAGACAATGTGATGATTTCTTTTGCAAATTAAAGAGAGTCCTACAGTTTTGTAGTACATCATTCTATGTAGTTTTTAATTTTTGTGAAACAATATTTGTACCTTATCCAGCACCAAGTGACCTAGCCTAATTTTTTAACACGGTTTTATTTTCTTTTTTAAATTATTTTTTGACATTTTATCTCTCAATGAATATTTGTTGGTATTACAAGTAATAAAGGTCTATAGGTCATAGTACAATTCACTCATTTATGGGTTGCTTCTTTACAAGATACATTGACCACCAAAACTGCTGCCTGGCCACCCAAAAAACAAGTCTTGGTGGTCTGGCTGGTTACTAAAAAAAAAAAGTTAAGCACAAGCCCTTGTGGTACATAGTTGTGAAAAAAAAACATAATAAAATGAAAAATGGGAGGAAAGCATTATACATTATGTTATGAGAATCTTTTTTTAATCGTAAGCAAATGCATTTTCAAATTCTGTAGAAAAATGTACAAAAATGGTGTTTCAGTTTATCTATACATTGTAACAATTCCATAGTATTATAACTACCAAAATTCTAAACAGACTGATGATAAGCTCTGGTATTTAACAAAAGTACTTGATAACAAAGCTGTTAAAATTCGATATGAACAGTTCAATCCTATAAACTGAAAAAAGCTAGCTACTGCTAAAAGAAATCACTTTTCTCCAGTTAGATGAAATATTTTTATTCTTAAGATTTTGCTGAGTGACGAAAAGAAAAAAAGAAAAGCAATCTCACTTTTAAGACTTTATTTAATATGAATTTCATAATGTGTTAAGCAAATGATCTCCTTGAAACTTAGGTTTTTTTTACACTACCTGAATCAGTGACAGCCAGAGTCTGTGCATCACCACTACCACAAGCCACATCAACCACAACATGACCTTTCAAGGCTATCACCAGTGTTGGTGTATTATGATCTTCACTGGTGCCTAGAAAAAATACAAGGGCCTATTGTAACATTTCCCAAAATACTTAAATATAATACCTAAAGTGGATTCTACAAGTTGCTTACCATTTTTAGGTGTACAGAGTAAGAATTTATGCAGCTAAAAGATATTAACTGTGTTACATTTTCTGGTTTTAGAGTTAAAACTTTTTCTAACTTGACATCTATCAAGTTTAAATCATTACACCCTGGAAATCTTAATAGGATTTTTGATCTTGAAATAATGACGAAGGGTTTACTAAAATTCTTCATTCAAACTCAAGTAATTTAGTTGTTTTAAATCTGTACACATAGTCCTTAATCTAAATTAGCTATGATTTATCTAAGTGCTTAAAAGAATGGTTTCATAAAACTGAAACTAACAAATAGGTTGTGAAAAAATACTATACATATATACATACATATATTGAAGAGTTTCATGCAGTGATTTATTTATATATATAAAAGTTTGTTTTGAATTTCACGCAAAGCTACATGAGGGCTATCTCTGCTAGCCAGGTTTTCCTGATTATGACAAAACGTTGTACATTTGCTGTTATGTTAAACTTATATTAAAGTTTTTCTTCATTACCCATTCAAGCCGTCTCCAGCCATTATAGTCAATCAGAATCTCTTGCTTTTATGTGTTTTGCAGTTCAGTTGCCACAGGCAACAACAATAATGAATTAAACTAAAACTTAACCATTTTTTAATAAAAATGCAGCAAGTTACTTTAACACACATTTTGACAAAAATGTCATTGGTTGAATGTGCCATACTACCTAGTACACTTTTATATGTGACAGTCTTGTATTTAGTATACAAAGACAGGCCATTTTTATGAAGAATCTGCACTTTAAAAAATGTCCCCATGGTGACAACACACATTCAAGTTACTTTTTTAAATACTTCAGCCCAGACCAGAATAAAGTCAAATCGTGTATGTTTATGATTTGCTACAATGCCATTTTTTTATACGTAACTCATGTTGTTGTACAAAAAGTAGGATACCGTGAACTAGGCAAACTACTGATCTTATGTAAAACACACTCATGAATTAGTGGGAGATTTCAAAACTTGTGAATCAAATTAGCAATTTCTATATCAATCTCACTTTAACTCTCTCGCTACGGGCTTGGTCAATTTGCCCAAGTTCATGACCCCAAATTGACCTTTAGAGTTCCCATATTATAACTTCTGATATGTTTTGTGTATCTTCAAAAAATTTTCACAAGCTTTCAGTAAACATTAAAAGTCTTTTGTAGACAAATATTCAGAATTTTTAATGAAGTATTTTTACCAAATATTTCTCTGTGAATAAATGGAGACAAAATGTTAGCTGCTCTTAGTGCAAAGTGGTTTTCATGTTAATATTAAAAATACTTTTATTCACCCGAAAATTCTCAAATTTCATTTGTGTAATCTCTAAAATCTCCTAAGTAAATTCCAAACGTTTTTTTGGTAAATCTTTATATTTTATGTTACTTTCTCTACCCTAACTCTAGATGCAGGGTTGGTCATTTTGACTGATCTCATAACTACCATAAAAAAAGTACAAAATAAACATAAATAATCCTTTTTATCTTTTTAGAATGACTTCAAATTGTAACAGGAAACTACATTTACTTATCCTAAATATCTCAAAGCTCATAACAGTATACATCTGTTTTTGTTTAAATGTTATTGTTTTATTGCCCCTTTGAACTGTGTCTAAATAATAATCCTGCCTTACAAGTTGTAAATCACTCAGCGAACATGAAGCTCACATTACCCTATCAAATTACATAACATGCAAGCTACTTACAAGAGTACCTTGTGAAATTTTTTCTTTATCTTACATAAAGAATACACATGAAAAACAAGAAATAAAGTACTTACCCAATACTTTTTTTTTCCGTCGACTGTCAATGAAAGTTAACCTTTATTTTTTATACTAATGATACTACAACAATAAGTAAATTTTTTATTCAATTAAATAATGTACCTAAGAAAGAATAATAACTCATAAAAAGCAGGCATTATCCTATAACCATCATAATATTTCTGACTTTCTAACTATACAATAAGAGCTGTTAATAATTCAGCTAAACTTATCAATGTGTTTCCCATGGGAATAAAATTTGAACTGGAAAATAAATAGACAATTCTCTTTACAGAAAAGAACACAATATAATACATCATTTGATAGATTAAACCTTGGCTTTCTATTGGTTGTAAATAATGTAGTATTAAATGTCAGAAAGAACTACTGGCAATTTGTGAAAGAAAGGATGTGACAGGTGGGTGTGGCAAGGAGGTCAGAATCTTTAGTTTATAGCTCCATAAACAAATAAGATTGAAAGTTATTAAAATTATGCTTTGCCTAATTAAGGACTATATTATAATAAGTAGTATACATTAAATTCTGTAGTTCTCGGAGGGAATACCTAGAGAGCAAATGTCACAATTCTCATACTAAGGGAGAGAGTGAGAATTGTTTTAAATATCTAACCTTAACATTTTAATATTTCCCTTATGAAATTATGAATTTAAAACTTACATAATATCAAAATTTTATTTGCTAACTACATTTTGATGTCAAGTTCATTTGTATACCATGAAAATAAAGTAGTTGAATTAAATTTTGAAAGCAACTCTCTAAGGAGTCGTAACATGCACTTTTTAACCAGCCCATAGCAAGAGGGTAAATGCTTCTATGCCTTAAAAATTAAGTTAAACAAGAAATAAAACCATGTCCAAGTCGTCCATAGTTTCCTCTTCCCCAGGTGTACAGCTCGCCATTGGCAGTGATGGCAGCACTGTAGGCACTGCCACAGGAAACATGTGTAACAAACTTTCCACATAGTCCTTGGATTAGAGCTGGATCTTCCCTGGAACTATATAAAACAGTCATCTTTACAGGTTAGAACTATTATTTCACACTTACATATCAGTAACAGCTATCTCCATTTTTTGTTTCATACTAGCTTTATATATAATTTTTTAATATTCTGATATGCTTAAATAACATAAAATTTGTACAACGTAAAGATTAGCATACATCAAGTAAATATAAAGACTTCCAGTTTCACTAAGTTACATATAGTTTCTCTTCCATTTTTTTTTTTTTATTTATTATTGTCTTTTTATGAGAACATATTTAAAAATATGAAATGGCACTAACTTCTCTCCATGACCAAGACGACCCCCATCTCCATTTCCCCATGAATAGACTTCTCCTTCACTAGTTAAAGCAAGGTAATGCTTTCCATCAGGATGGCTAGCAATTTTCACAACCTCCTTGTCTAAAAGCCCTTCCACTAACTGAAGACACTAGGAAAAATTACATGACTTATGACACAAGACTTACTTTATGAAATGCTGATTTTTATAAAATTGTCACTTTTGACTGACTTTATACACTTAAATAAAAGTGCCTGCAGCTACAATAAGCCATTAATAAAGGTCAGTCAGTGATTAAAACTATAAATTTTGTTTGGTTGGTTGGAATATTCATGCAAAGCTATACCTGGTCTATCTTCACCAGTTGTCCCTATATTTTAACTAATAGAATAGATGGAAGGCAGCTAGTCAACAACCCCCACAAAAAACTCTTGGGTTACTCTAATCAAATAGTGGGTTTTGTCAATCACTCTTAAAACACACCCATAGCAAAGACCATGATCTTGTAGCAAGGGGACACAAACTTCTGACCCTCAGGTTCATAGCCCAGTACACTAACAACAAGGCCATAGAAAAGTGTAAGATAACAAAATTCTAAAATTCATAAAGAATTTCCCCTAACTGTTCATTTCTATCAGCTTACAAAATACTGCTTCTGTTAACAATAACAGTTACATCTGCATTAATAGCAGCTCTTAAATGCAAAAAATATCATACCAAAAAAAAAAACTGAAAAAAAAATTAAACAAGAGAATAGCTGTTAAAAACATATTTTATAAAACAACGATTATTTTATATACAATTCTACAAATGAGACTGTTTCCAGCCTCAAAATTAAAATAAAATACAAATAACTTATTGTACAGGGTAAGAAATAAAAAATCCGATGAGACTAGAATTGTGTATCAAATAATCGTTGTTTTATAACAAGCAAGCTTTAAACATTGAACATTACAGAAGCACCAATGAATTTTAATAAGAGTATAGCTAAACAATCAACCAGACTTTAACTCTGAATTCATAAATTTAGTGTGTGTTTACAACTTTGGAGAGAAGTCAGTAATACATTTGTAAAGAAACATTCACTAAAATAAAAATAACTTTCTTTATTGAATTTCATCACATCATGCAGAGAGGGAGCATAAATCAAAATTTTCAAGATTTTAAACTTAAAATAAATATGAAACTGCTCAACTTTAAACAAGCAACCTGAAAATACATTCAGAAAATGAAACAAAGTCATCCAAAAATTTCTGGTTATTTTTATTAAATACATAATAATATTAAGCACAACAACATCAATGTCTCTATATAGTCTTTTAATATTTACTCATGGTGTTAAACCTATTACAGTCAAGACATAATTTCTAAAAATCTCTTCAGAACATTTTTCATATTCTCCTCTTGCTTTAAGTACTTAATGGAAATTGATTTCTGTTGGTTTAATTTCCAATGCTTATTTAAACATGCAAGTGTTTTTTCTTATAGCAAAGTGACTTCGGGTTATCTGCTGTGTACAGTGAGGGGAATCAAACCCCTGAGTTTAGCATTGTAAATCTGTAGACTTACCACTGTCTCATTGGGGGACTCTAATTTATGCTGAAAATAAATCTTATTTTCCAGTTATATTTGAAAGCTCTATGAAAGGGCAACTTGTATAATAATATATTTTGCTTTATACTTCTAACAACTTACCATGACCTCACTGTTATAAACAGTAGTGTAAACCCTTCCTGACTGGCTAAGAATTAACAAACAAGATTCTGCACAACTAAGCTGAGCAACCCCAACTTCAGAAATAGCCTCACAGAGCTGTGGAGTAACTCCTGTTTGGGCAACATTCCACCCCAGAGAACCCCAACAATAGACTTCTTGACTTGATGTAGAAGTAGGGCACTGATATAAATGTTAAAATAACATCCATTAATTTCAAATTACATGTTAAAATGGTCATCATGTAAAATGTTAAATCACCAGTATTCATGCTGGATGCTGTTTTTTAAAACCCCTCTAGGTGCTTTGGCACAAAAAGAAACACACTAAAAATCATCAGTTTTGTTCATTAAACAAATCAAATAACCTTAAAAAGTTGCTCCTAAGAAGAAAAACCACAATTCCAGTAGTTAATACCACTGAAATTATTTTAAAACTAAACCAATTTTGTACTTTAAATGCAGGGTTTATTTAAGAGAAGGAAAAACAGTTAACATTATTTAGTTAGGGAGCTAATAGAAAGTAAAAAAAAAATTAAAGACTCAAAATTGTAAGTGTTCAAAACTATAAAATAATACACACAACTCTAAAAAAACTAGATATGAATATATGATATTATTGACAAATATTTCAACCCACTACATTTAATGACTCATATCACTGAAGTATATATATTTGGAACTGGGGTACTTACTGTATGGTCTTATTCTTATGAAATATCAATCTCTAAGATACAATTTATGAGGCACAATTTCAGTTTCAATCATTGCTTTTATGTCATTCATTTCTCTAAAAATTGTACAAACAGTATATAGATATTTTAGATTAGTTTTTTGCAAGTTCCTACATACAATCATATTAATTATTTAGTTTGGCCTCAACATTAAAACTTTTTACTAATTTTTATACTTTAATAGTATGCTTCACTAACCCAACAGTGACACCTAATTTAAATGTAATCCCCCCCCTCTGTTACCATTGAACTATCTCCACTTGGAAGGTACGGTTTTGCAAGTCGATCCAAATGGGACATAACCACCACTGCAGTCTCTCGTAGGTCAACTGCATATGTATCATCTTCAGGTATTACCAAAAACTTCAGGAAACATTCTGTAGGGTTCACAATAGCTGGTGTATTCTGAAAAAGTCCCAGTAAATGAAAACTATATATATTAATATTTATGTAAATGTTTGTGTCTTACAATCTTGTGAAGAAAGGACACAAAATTTAATACAGCAAAAAAAGGAAAGCAACAGAAAAATTTAACATGAAGGAAAATAATTGCTAGAAGTTAACACATATTTATGGCTAAGGGTAAGATGGTAACCCACTGAATTAGCACAAAGCTATTTGAAGGCTCTCTGCATTGGTCTTCCCAAATGTTAAGTGACAGACTATAATGAAGGCAGCTGGTCAACACTACCCACCACAAAAACTCATGAAATGTTCTAATCAAATAGTCAGAGTTAGCCATCACTTTTATAATGCATCAAACAACCCCAAAATGCAAAGTGTGGATTTTTGTTTTAGTAGTAATGAGACACAAATTACAAAACTTCAGATCCATAGTCTGGCATGCTAACCACTGTGCCTCACTTCGTCCCCAACATTCAATAAATCCTTGTTATATTTGTGAAACTTTGACACAAATAACATTATTTCTCACACTTATGAAAATTTGTTTTTGTGTAATGTTTGTGTAAAAACATAATTTACACACATTTCAACCTGACAATGTTAAGTTCTCAACAGAGAAAAAAATATAAACCACCACAAAACAAAGGAATTAATAAATATTCTGTTATACAATTATATTTTTTCTAATCTATGTTTCAAACTCCTAAGGTTGAACTGCTGTATACCTAACATTATCATGTAAGATATTAGAAATTGTTTTGTTAATTTTCTTAATGATTATTAAAATTTTAGCAGTAGGTAATACATAATACCATGTAAAATCTAAAATAATGTTTGAGCCACAATTTTGGAACAACAACAAATTGGTTTTTACTCTCTCAACATGAGCTCAGTCAATTTCACGGACCAAATGACCTCTTTGTACTCAGTTAAAGTCTTTATAGATTTAATACTTCTAACTTTCACAGTCTTTCAGTTAACATTATAAGTCTTTCACATACAAAAAATCTTATTTTTAATAAGTATTTGTAATAAACTAAAATAAAGATTTGTCCACAAATATATTGAGTATTTGTTTTGAATGGTCCGTGTGAAAGGTACTTTTCATGTTAAGATCATAATTATTTTTCTTCCTATCAAAAATTTTAAATGTCAATTTGACTGACCTCAACCACCAAAAAAAATCTAAATAAATCTAAATTACCTTTTTTTCTTTCTAGAATGACTTCAAATTATAACATGAAACTTCATTCATTTATCCTAAGTAGCTTTAAGCTCCTAACAGTACACATCTATTTATAATTAAATCTTATTGTTTTATTGCCCTTCTGATTGCCCTATGAACTTCCCTAACTATGATCTGAGCCATTATAAGTTGTAAATCACTCGGGGAATGTGCAGCTCACATTACAGTATCGAATTACATTACTCACGAGCTACTTTGAGCTGCTCGCATGCGTGTCTCATGAAATGTTTTTATTATATCATTATTTATTTTACCTAATCTAATCTTAACTAACTTAGAAAGATCCCTATTTTTACATTTTAGTTACTTTTATAATAATAAATAAAGAATAAAAATTAAAAACAAGAAATAAAGCACTTACCCAATCTTTTTTTCTTGCTGTTGATTGTCGATGACACTAAACCTTACTTTTTATACTAATGGTAGTAATACACTAAATAACTTTTATTCAATTAAATAATTCACCAATGAATATAGAGTAATAACATGCAAAAAGTAGACAATTTCCCTTAACTATCACGATTTTCTGGCTTTCTAACTATGCGACAAGAGCCATTACAAATTCATCCAAGCAAATCGTTATCTTTCCTGTTGGAACCATGCTTGTACTACAAGTGAATTTGACAATTATTTGTTCATATATGAAAACCTTCTATTGGTTATAGATAATATATAATTAAACGTAACAGAGAACTATTAACAAATTCTGAAAGAGATGATGTGACAGGTGGGTGTGGCAGGAGAGGTCTGATTTTCTATAACTAAACAAAATTGAAGGCTATAAAAATTATGGTTTGTCTGAGCAATGACGATTTTATAGTGAGTAATTTTTATTTAATGTTGTACTGGAGGGGTGGTGGGTAAAATAGAGAAAAAAAGATGTCTAGAGAAAATTTGTCACTTGTGTCACACTAGGGAAAATTCAGGATTGTTTTTTAATATTGCCTTGTAGTTAAGAACTTAAAATTTGTATACTATTAAAATATGGATTGTTAGCTAAGATTTTATGCCATTCTAATTGGTATAACATAAACAAAAAAGCAGTTGAATAAACTTTTGAATGTAAGACACTAAAACCCTGTGTCATGTGCAGTAAAGGATACCTGTGGCAAAAGTGTTAATACAATTTTCAACACTTTCATGTGTTCTCTTCAGGCCAATGATTATTCCTTGAGAGAAATACATAGTGTTTATTTTATAATGGAAGTCTCAAGTCTCTTAACAGTGTATGATGTCAGAAATTAGTTCAGCATAAATTGACCTTCACTGGCATATGAAGTTCAGCAACCTCTGGATTTTTCTCTCTACATAATTTACAGTTTTATATATTACTTTGGCTGACTTTCAGTTGATTTTATGATCAAAATTCTTCAAGGATAGAAAAATAGTATTAATTGTCAGACTATTTTCAACATCTTTTTCATGTTCTGCAGGTCTTGTTAAGCTCAACCAATTAACTACCAATGTATCCATCTACTAGTTTTTCATGTCATCTAGATTACATGTACACTCATTGTAGTTGCTATACCTGATGATGCAAGGTCAACCTGATGAAACATTGTAACCATATATGTTATACTCTGTGCATCCAATAATAAATAAGATTCAAGTTCTGAATTTTCTTTTTCATAGCAAACCAACATCACTGAATATACCTGATGAAGGTATCTTATTATTTGTCTAAACTTCTGACAAAAACTTCAGCTACTTTTACACAACTGAAAATAAATGCTGAACCGTTACATTTCACTTCTTCAGAAAAGCTACATCAGTTTGTAAACTGAAGAAGTGAGAAATATTTGTTCAGGATTTCTTTTCAGTTACAAAATGAAGCTGAAATTTTTTCAGAAGTTTAAACCAGTATGGTTACTTTGAATTATACATAATCCAATTTTCATACTGGCTGTACTTTAACAGTTCCACAGTAAACAAATACAAACAACAACTATTTTTCCAAATTAAAGCTAAAGTAAATACATAGAGAAAATATGTAATTATTTGATAATGAAGCAAAAATCACTGTTTAAAACCCAAGATCTATATTTTACCAAAGATTAAGTTACAAATCACCAAAACATTACCATAAAAAATATTTAAAATTTTTTATTTTCAAAATATTCATTGATTATCCAAGAAAGGCAATGAGAGATAAATTCTGTATAACACACCAACAGATAAAAACATACCATTGTACTTTTTAAGCATATAATTAAAAATTAGCTCAAACATACATAAAACTTCTAAATATTTTTCCAAACCCTCTATACATCTTTAATCTTGTAAAGTACATTTTTTAATATCTAACAGTTAACAATAAGTGAAATAAAAAAATAACTTGTATGCAAAATAATATAATAATAATTGAAATTTAGAATATTAGGTCCTACATGTACAGAAGGCCCAAAGTTACACCTTCGTTTGATATGTATACAAAATATTAAGAGATAAAATATTAATTAATGGTACTTTCAACCTGAATAGCATCTTATTTGCACACTGGCTAAATGGTTAAGTTACAGGTTCTTTGGATTCAGCTATAGATATCCATAACTTTCAATTACTGACCAGAGCGAAAGAAGCCAGACAGCAGTACCCACTGACACAGGGGCTTCGTCTGACTCCTAGAACTGAATAACGGAATTAAATGTCATTTTATAATGTGCATACACCTCAACATAGTGATGGGGTTAAACACTGATAGTGGTTGTCATAAAAACAAATTGTATTAAATTGAAGCTAACACAATCAAATGTTTTGATATTAATACTTAAACAAAAACTCAATAAAAATATTCTACCTTTAACTTTTAAAAATACTCATAACCGAGTAGTTCCTATGAAATCTTTTAAAAATCCTCCATTCTTTCATTACATACATAATAAAGTTCATGCAGTTTGATAAACCTATTTGAAATACATATAAAACAAGCCTCAATCTTAACTTCTGAAGACAAATTCATGCATGTTACTAGCAACAATATTATTATCCTCTCAAATTAACTAATTGTGTCATAATTCCTTATTTCATGTATTAAATATTGATAAATATATATATCTATATTATTTTAGGTATAAATCTGCTGTGTCATGTTTTCTTATCAAAACTCACTTTAATTATATGTAATAATGTTTTCATTTTAAATATTTTACAAAAGTTAAAAAGATGCTTGTTTTGCTGAAAAATAGTGTCTCTAGGCCATCAACAGTCTACAGTACCCAACTGCTGACAGCTACAATATACTGAAAAACTTATTTTATTATTAAAAGTTAACATTTTTTAAAACTGAAAATGCAATGTATTTCCAATCAGCAGAATCCTCACTTTCGAGAATTGGTAGAAACACTGGCATATCAGTGGGGAAAAATGGTGGGAACTAGGTGAGAGGAGGAAAGTGCCTATCAGAAATATATTTTCAGTGTCAGAAAATGTTAACTTTCAAAATGTTACAACCTCCTCTCACCCAAAGCTAGAATCCCACATTGCAAAAGGGGAGGGGCCAGTGAAGGTTCAAGAATAGTCAAACAACCAAAGAACAACTGCTGTGAAAGAACAGATGTGTCATAAATAGAGAAGGAGGCAATCTAAGAGGTATAGCACTACTTCTGGAACAGGTATGCTACTCACCCAGTAATGAATAAAAAGAGACATACAGGGCAGCACACAATAGCCAGGCACCATGTCATGTAAAACAGATTCTGCCCATGTACAACAAAGAGCACCAGAGTCATCCACATACTTAGCAAGAATGAGCAAGTGACACAATGATAGGTAGAACTGAGGAAGGTGCCTGAGAATCAGAGAGAAGTATACATGGCTAGGACTACTGGACAGTTAAATATATAAGAACAGGCATAGTGGGGTCTACCCGAGCTAAAAATGTCCAGGGAAAGCTCCTTGGGATATGATGGGTTGTGCCAAGTGCAGTCCATCTGGGCAAAAACTGTGGAATCACTTTGCATAAGTGTGTTAGATCAACAAGTGTGGTCAACCTGGGCAATACATCTGGGGGAAGCAGCTTGGTATATATAGGATTATGTCAATTGCAGTCCATCCGGGCAGGAAACATTCAGTATAAGCTTCTTACATAAGATTGATCATTTTACATCTTGATTGTAATGTAATAAGAGAACAAAAAGTGTGGTCTGCTCAGGCAAAAAACATCCAGGGGGAAGTGCCTTGTGATATGATGTAGTATGACAAGTGTGGTCCGTCCAGGCAGAAAACATCCAGTGAGAGCACCTTGCATAAAATCAATTGTCTCATATCTTGTACACAAGTTATTTGGAGGTCAACAAGTGTGGTCCACCCAAGTAAAAACATCCGGGAGAAGCACCCTGTGCTATTATTGAGTATTTCAAATGCAGTCCATGAGAAAACATCCAGTGGAAGCATAATATATATATATTATGTGAACAACAAGTGTAGTCAGCCCGGGCAAAAACAACCAGGAGAAGCACCTTTGGTTTTATTGAGTTTAGCAAGTGTGGTTCATCTGGGCAGAAAACATCCAGTGGAAGTGCCATGCATAAAATTTGTATTTCAGGATCAAAAAGTGCAGTCTACCCAGACAAAAAACATCCAGAAGAAGGGCCTTGGATGGAGCATAGTATGATATTCTATAACATAAAATATAATGATGATAGCCCTCTTCTCATAGAGTGGGAACATATTACTCTACAGTTTGTTTTATTGTAGAAATCCCACTCTAGAGGAAACCTCCACAGTCCAACAACTGGGAACTGGCAGTGGGAAGGACATCCCATGCTCCACTAGAAGAAAAGAGGAGGTAGGGATTATCCATTGGAGAGTCCAGAGGAATAACATACTGGAGACAGTGTAATGGCCCAAAGACCCTACTTGTAAGAATCACGGGTCAGTAAAGATGGGCAAAAATCCCTATCTGCTTTACCCATGAAGTCCATGAGTGACGACCAACAGTGATAAAAAAAAACATATATATAGAGAGAGAGATACACACCACCAGAGAAGTGGCCAGTGGTTTTACAGTGAGTGTTATAAAAGTATACAGATTTAAAGCAAATATACAAAAATCAGCATACCTGACCAGGCAACACCTGCCACTAAATGGGATCCTGAAATATAATGAAAAGCAATGGAATAGTTTAAAAAAAGTCAACTTACCCTTGACAAACCGAAAAGACATGGAGAATCGCCACAAGAGGAAAACAACCTGTTCATGCAGATACTGTGTGACGAACGTATTATGAATTGTTCCACATACCCACCTGAATAATATCCTCCAAGGGATGGTGGATCCAAGCAGCTAAAGACATAGTTAAATGATGGATTTGATGTGAAGAAACATTGTGCAGCCATCAACTTTCAATGAACATGTCAGAATAAGTCAGTCATACGAGTTGAGGAACCCAACCAGTATGGGTAATAGGACATAGATCATGGGAAACAAAGGGATTTCACTGACAGAAAAAGCAAGAATGGGAACCATGAAAGGAAACACATAACAATGCAGGGAATGAACAGAACAGAGAAGTTGATCCAAATCCGAATGAGAGTAAAGATGGGAAATAGAAGATAAGGAAATAGGAGAAAAAAGCTAAACAACCTTCCTGGACAGCATATGTCTTAGGAAGGAAGGCACAATCGAGATAAAGGAGAACATAAGGGGAAATGGTAAAGGGTGTGGGTTTGTTTGTTTGTTTATTTTGAATTTCGCGCAAAGCTACACGAGGGCTATCTGCGCTAGCCATCCCTAATTTAGCAGTGTAAGACTAGAAGGCAGCTAGTCATCACCACCCACCGCCAACTCTTGGGCTACTCTTTTACCAACGAATAGTGGGATTGACCGTCACATTATAATGCCCCACGGCTGAAAGGGCGAGCCTGTTTGGTGGGACGGGGATGCGAACCCGCGACCCGCAGATTGCAAGTTGAGCGTCCTAACCACCTGGCCGTGCCAGGCACAAAAGGGTGTGGGAAACATTAATGACACAAATATCATAAGGATGATGACCACAAGCCAAAATGAGAAGTAAATAGGTTTTAAGAGGAAGATGGTATAAAGAACACCTAGAAATGGGTTCAATGGTTTGTTTGTTTGTTTGGTGCTTTATAGCGCAAAGCAACGAGGCCATCTGCGCCAAACAACCGGTAAAAACAGTGAAAGTAAATTAGAGTAAAATGTAAAAATACAGCGAGTTAAAACCAAAATATGTCCAAAATGTGGATAAAAGATTTATATACAATTAAAAGACCTATAGTACATAAAAAATGAAAAATACAATCTAGTCGAACCGTGTCACTATTACGAATGACACTGTCCAACATCAGGGGTAAACTCTTAGAAAACATGTGTCTAAAATGGTGCCACCACTCACGGTCGTAACTACGGCACAACAGTAAAATGTAGGCTATTGTGACTTGAGAGTCACAATGGCTACACATTGATAGGTCAATACCAGATAAAAGAAAATGATGGGTTAAAAAACATTGACCAATGCATAGCCTTGCCAGGACTACTTCCTCCTTCCGATCCTTATGGAAGCATGACAGCCAAAGACCAACAGAAGGATTGATCTGGAAAAGCTTGTTATGATGTTGCTCACCCCAAGTCGACTGCCAACTGGCACGAAGCAACGCCTTGAAGACAGGACTGTAGTCTATGTACGGAACAGGCACGGCTGTGATGGCACCTGAGCAGACAGACTTTGCTGCGGTATCAGCGAGCTTGTTCCCATGAATATCGACGTGGCCAGGGATCCAGAAAAACTGGATGGAAACAGAAAATAAAGAAAAGTGAGCCAGTCGGTGTTGAATATTGATGAGAACTAACAGGGTGAGAACTAACGTCTGTTCTGAAAGAGTATGGCACACTGAGGAAGAAAGACACAATCACAGGTGGGATGCCATGGTAAGGATCGAAGCTTGGTAGCATATTGTAAAGAAAGCTGCAAACAATGGAGGTGAAGAGGAGGTTCGTGGGACTCAGTGTACAAACTCTGGACTGGAGAAGTGCGAAAAACCCCGGTGCAGAGCCAAAGCCACAGATGGTGAATGGGGTCCAGTATCTTCAAGACCAAGGTCCTGGCAGCACCATAGACCAAAGACCCATAGTCCAGTTTCAATCGAATCAAGGCACGATAGATCCTGAGCATAGAACATCGATCCGCTCCCCAAGAGCTGGAAGAGAGAACACGGAGGATGTTCAGAGCCCTTGCACACTCAACACGAATAACTAAACGGTTTTGGAAAAAGAAAATGTAAAACCGTTTGCAGTGGTCCATGTCAACAACCGATTGAGGGCAGTCTGAAGCTGCTGCTCAATAAACCTCATGTTTGACAACTGACACAAAATGTGGAATTCGTCGACATAAAGCTCATTTGCAACCGTCAGAGGAAAGTTATTAGTGATGCCATTAATTTTAACACTAAAAAGTGTGACACTCAAGACACAGCCCCGAGGGACTCCAAGTTCCTGTGGAAAGGAACAGGAAAAAGTTTTGAATAAAAATGGGTAAATGGCCATGCAACCCATAGGAGTGGAGGTCCTGCAAAATTCAATACCTCCACATAGTGTCATAAGCCTTCTCGAGATCAAATAACACAGAAACAAGGTGTTCTCTCTTGAGAAAGGCTTCCCTGCTCAACGTTTCAAGTCAAATCAGATGGTCCATGGTGGAGCACTGTCGACGGAACCCACACTGGGTGGGCGAAAGAAGCTTGTTCGATTCCAGGAACCAAACAAGACAAGCATTAACCATCCTCTCAATGACCTTACAAAGACAACTAGTCAAAGCAATGGGACAATAATTAGAAGGAATCTTGGGATCCTTCCCAGGTTTAGAAAAAGGGAGGACAATAGCCTGGCACCACGGATCAGGAAAAACATGCTCCTGCCAGATCCGAAGAAGAATAGCAAGAGAGGCAAGAGAGAGATGGCACAGCATCTCATAATGAACATCATCAGGTCTAACCGATGTACTACCAGACCGATGAAGAGCAAGTTTGAGTTCCATCAATGTAAATGGGCAATTATAATCATAGAGACAATTTGCCCGAAAGGAAAGAGGCGAACACTCTGCCCGAGACTTGATGGCCAAGAAGGCAGGGGAAAAAACAGAAGTGTTAGAAGCGTAAGAAAAGCTGTGGCTGAGAGCATCAGCAATACTCTAGACATTGGAGAGCAAGATGGAAAGGGGATGGGAAGCATACCTCCCAGTGACTTTCTTAATCTTGTCCCATACAGTTTTGGAACTGGTGGTAGAAGAAATGCTAGTAGTGAACTCAATCCGAGACTCCTTTTGGCTTTGACGTCGAACCTGTCGAGCATGGGCATGGGCCCGCTGATAAACAATGTAGTTAGAAAGAGAGGGATACCGTCAGAAGGTATCCCAGGCCCATTTTTGAGCCTCCTGGCAGGCAGGACTCCACCATGGACCAATACTGTGGAAAACGTGTCGAGGTCTTAGGAATAAAATGAGCAGCCACCTGGACGATACAGTCAGTCACACACAGTTGTCTACTGATGGCAGACAGATGAAGGCAGGATCAACTTCAGAGAGAGAGGTGAAAGATGGCCAGTCAGCCTGGTCCAACTTCCACCATGGCACTCGGGTCGAGTGGCATCGACCAAGGCTAACATCCCTCATAATGATAGGAAAATGATCACTGCCACGTGGGTCACTGTCGATCATCCAAGAAAAGTAGAAGAAAAGTTAAGGGGAGCCAATCGAAAGATCAATGGCAGTAAAAGACTGACTAGGTGCATGAAAATAAGTATATGTTCCAGTATTGAAGACAGAAAGGTTGTGATCAGAGAGCATATGCCCTATAGAACGACCCCTTCCATCAATATCAGCACCACCCCAGAGGAGATGGCAACTGGTCAACGAGAGCATCAAGGTCCGATTGATCATAAGTCTCCCCAGGAAACAGGTAGAGATAACAAACATTGATGGTACAACCCAAGGAAACACAGATGGCTACAGCCTCCAAAGGTGTATCGAGGGACACAGATAAGGAGGGCACATGCTTGTCCACCAGCAGTGCCACCCCTCTGTGCACCCATCCATCACACATCAAAGTGGCCATTTTTATGTAAGAGAACAGGGTGGAGAACCCTTTGGTTTATGACCACGCCATTTTTCTTTACTAGATGGAGGTTGCTCGATCACCACATTGCTGTGCATGTTTCAACCAAAATGTTTACAGAACAGAGCTTCTTAACTGACTTTGGAGATCCAGCAAGCCCCTCTAAACTCTTCTGAATAAAAAAAGGAGACATTTGCCCTAAAGATTTATTGGATAGTGAATGCAAGATCAGAAAGTGAGGTACAGGTTCACCATGTGGTGGAAACTGCTGTTCAGAGTCTTCAAGGCATGGTCATTTACCAATTAGCAGAGTTTTTCAATTTTATTTTTTGGATTTGGGGGGATCCATAGTAAAAGAGAAAAACTCAGCACCCACTGTCCCCACTCGCCATGGAGTCCTACGAGGGGACACAATACAATGTCAAACAAGGACACTGCAGCAACGCCAAGGTTTCGTGAGCACTATACCCAAACATCAGTATCAGACATGATGTCCACAACACCCGTTGAGAATGCCCAACACTGGTACTCAGTTGACCCTAGCCCGATGGGACCAACAGATTGACCCTAGGGGAGGCACCTCAA
>NW_013666569.1:36145-43388 GCF_000517525.1 Limulus polyphemus | reverse complement strand
GATGTTTAGATTCCAGAGGAGGTAACTGAAAATACAGAACCTTCCCTAGGAAGTCCCCTCATCAGGTACAGAAATCCAATGGGAGGACAAGACAGGGCAAGAAGAACCACACTGAGATCCCAATCCATAAGCACAAAAGGACAGGGAGGGTGCACTAGAGGAAAAGAATGGAAAAGGAGAGAAATAATTGGGGAGGAGAAGGATTTGTGAAAATGAGAGAAACAGAAGGTGTTGGAAAGGGCAGCCTGACAATTAGCAACAGTGAACACGAACAGACCCTGATCAAATAACCAGGTAAAGAACTAGAACAGATGAGAAACAGAAGGATGGAAGCAATGGCGAATGGACCACTGAAGGTAGACCAGCATCTCTGGTACACGGACAAAGAGGAAGGACAAATGGTACAGGTAAGTAAAGATGCTACACAAGGGGTGAACCCCTGAGCTGAGGCGATGGACCAAACAAAAAGACTAGACATAAAAGGGTGGTCAAAGCAAGCCAATTCCTAAAACTGGGAATGATTAAAATGGATCAAAGCTTCAGGATTTGAGCCCTACAAAGGAAGGATAGGATCTAGACATTTGGAATCCAAATGGGGATTCAAGGCACATTGGTAAAGGAAAGAATACTGGTCCAACAACCAAGTGGGATAGGGTATACCAACACCCGACAGCAACTGATCAGCAAAACATTGAGCATGAACAAGAATGTCAGGTGAGGGAGGAAATGCATAATAATCAGAATGGGGCTTTTCACCAAAGAAAGAAAACAGGGCTAAAGGCGAAACATGTACAATTTGACATACCTGATCAATAAGCTGGAGGAAAGGCGAGGTTGGTAAACTTTCCTAATTGTCAGCATTATGTGACTGACCCAAAAAACTGGGGCTGGAAAAACAGAGTCTTTACCCTTTTATTATACTGACCTTTCAGCCATGCCTGGCTAACATTACAGAAGTTGCAAAGATGCGGTGCACGTGCACTCATGTTACTGATCCAAGAATATAAAACTGGCCTTTACAAATTGAACTGTCTTGGCTGTGTTTTAGTGGACTTAGTATTTTGTAAAATACAGTCACATTTCAGTTATAGTACATCATATATATTATTACTATTTACAAATAAGTTCTTAAACTTATTTGTCTTAAAACATAGAACAGAAAATAAAGGAGTATAGCAATCAATTATCTCCTCTAATTATGAACTTTGTACTCCTTTGCTGCTTGCTGTAGGTTGCTAAGCCTTATCAAATTTCACACTCATAGAAACAAAATAATTTTTTTAGGTTTTATATATATATATTTTGAAATAAGCAAAAATAAAAAAATATTATATCAATACCACAGAGTTCCACTATAATTTATCAAGCTTAGCAACTAAGCTGTATTTGGGTCTAAAAAAATATGAAATTTTGAGCTCACTAATGTCTTACCTTACATAACGCTTGGAATCTAGCATAAAAAGAAAGAGTTTACCATGCAAGTACTTTGCAAAGGTTGAGAAAACCATTAGGGAGACATTCTCAGTTTTCGATTGGTTATACACGTCATTGGGCAAAGTAAATGTACGTAAGCAGGTATTTTCAAAAATTGAAGAGGTGGGTAGGGCCACCTTGGTTGATTCTATAAATATATTAATATCTCAGATAATAGAAAAGATAGGAGGTTCTTATTTTACATTCTAGCTTATCAATATAAGTAATTTTTGTATTTAATTCTTAAGAAACTATAGACTTTGTATTTGGACATCACAAACATCCAATGCTGGATTCAACATGACACGTTACACACAAAACTTGATATTTAGGATTATTTTTTAATATTTACTTTGAAATTAAGAAATTAGTTTATGTATAATACTAAAACTTAAACTACAATACACAATTTAATATATAACTTATTGACATACATTCATAGAATAGTAGTTCAATAAAATTTTGAATGTAAGTCAACAAACATGACAGTAGGGTTAATTGACTATGAACGTGAAATTCTGTTATTTGCCTCACTAACTTAATTGGGCATATTAAATTGTAAGGCATTTTTTTTAAACATAAAATTTACTTTCTTTTAGAAATTTTAATGCGTTTGACTATTCCAGCAGTTTTGTGATCAAAAATGGTTTAGAAGGTCTAAAGAAAACTTTTATTCTGATGTAGGCCACCTTAGACTTTATAGCTTAGATAGCTTTGAATAGTTTTTTTAAAGTTACTCTTAAAGTTTCTGCAATTAATCCTATGTGTGTTTTGGGTTTCTTCTATAAGTTCAAGCCCTTCTTGAATTAAGTAGAAGGTATATGCCAAAGTTTATTTTGTTGTCCATCCAATCATAAAATTACAAAATTACTGGATACTGCCAATACCTTCATACCCTTTCATGGTTAAAGATGGAAAAGATCCAAACAAACAAACAAAAAAACAGTTAAAAACTGAAACAGAATATGTTTTTTACTATAATACAAAAAAAAGGCAATACAATCAACAAGTCCATCACCAAAACAAGATACAAGTTTATTACATGTTCCTGTTGAAATATTTATTAATAATGTACGCACATAACATAACAAAAGACCTACTTTAAAAAACTCTTCTAACACACATGAAGTACATAGAAGTTTCAAGATTTAGCCAATCACTTTTAACAATGCAAAAATCTTCTCTATAGCCACTTATGGAACTTTTACAAATAGAATTAAGAATATATTAAACCCAATACAACTGTTGCAATTGAATTTAATTTTGGATTTTACATAACTTCTAGGCCCGGCATGGCCAGGTGGTTAAGACGCTCGACTCGCATTCTGCGGGTCGAGGGTTCGCATCCCCCTCCCACCAAACATGCTTGCCCTTTCAGCCGTGGGGGCGTTATAATGTGACGGTCAGTCCCACTATTCGTTGGTAAAAGAGTAGCCCAAGAGTTGGCGGTGGGTGGTGATGACTAGCTGCCTTCCCTCTAGTCTTACACTGCTAAATTAGGGATGGCTAGCGCAGATAACCCTCGTGTAGCTTTGCGCGAAATTCAAAAACAAACATAACTTCTATAAATACAAAGTAATTCAAAAATAATACACCTCTAGCTATATAAAGAAAGGTGAAATAGCAATCAGTCAGGTTCATAAGTGCATAAGCAATTTTGGGAATCCCAGAGAAACATTTAAAACAATTAATATGAAAAAAGGAATGAAATTAAACCATGTTGAATTTATTAAATCAAATAACTGAGTGATCTGTTGGATTTTCATTTGAATAATTAAAAGTTATCTGTTATGTATATATACGAAGTGCAATTCAAGAGCTTTACATTGACCTGTAGTAATTATTTTTACGTTTTATTCACTAACATGTAATATTCAAATCGGTTAGTAGCTGAAATTGTATTTTTTTAATTAACTGATCACACTGATTCTCAAAATATGCAATTTATTATCCTATATATTTCATTTTCTTGATGACTAACAACTACACAAAGGAAAATGGCACCAAATTCAGTCAGTTTTAATACCCAATATAATCATATTATAATCATGTTAGTTAAACATTTTATTAACAGTAACATCAGTCATACTTCTCTTACTATGCTAGCTACCAACATACATTAAACAAAACTCCTCATATAATGAAAAAAATAGGAATACAACCTACCTCATCACAATTTTCTGGTTCTGGAGTTTTAGATTTTAAGCTGGTTATAGTGTCAAATCTCCTGAGTAATGGAACCAAGGGAGCACTTGTTCCATGCACTATAACCCTGAAACATAAAGAAAATTAATTTAAAAAAAAACAGGTTAAACTGAAACTAAATTCATTTAATCTTTAATTTCTAAGCTAATTTTTTCTCTTAATCACAAAATATAAAACTAAAATATTCTAGAATTCTGTTGAAAAAATATATAAATTCTACAGCAGGCAAGTATAATAAAACATTCTACATTACACACGCACACACACACAAAAGAAATACTACCATAAACTACAATATAGTATAGAACAAAAGTGTCATTATAAACAGTAACTGAGAGCTTCTAGTTTTATAAGGTTTCCACTTACCATGAGAAATATTTTATATATTGAAGGCTAACATAAAATGTGCATTAGTGTAATCACCCACATAAATAAAAAAACAATTTCTTCCTTACATACTTGATTCTTCATTAGATTTTGAAGTAGAATACAATTAATCAACTTAAAGCACAAATCTGAACTGTATATAGAGCTCTACCTAATCAATATCTGATTGGCCAATATGAATATTTTTTAAATCTCTCCATTGTTTCATACTTTAAGATTTTGCCTAAATTTCAAATGTAATTAAAGACAAGTGTTCTCAGAGTAAAATCACTCAGAATCAATAATAACTGGTAACTATGATATACAGAGAAAAGTAAAATGCATAGTTTTCTACATGCACATTATCAACTCACTTTGATGTTTAATACATTTTCATTATATTTACAGTTTTATATGGTTTAAATTTACAAAGAAACAAAAACTTGTCAACAGTAAACAATAGCTTACAAATAAACTTAATAAGAAATGTTGTTCTGTTTATGTATCATAAGGAAATACTGGAATTAAAATACACACGCCAGAGCTTCTTCTGCTCCACACCCATATTAGTTTTACTCACAATATGAAAGATATATCAAAAAGTATTGCAAATATTTTTCAGGATGACCATAATTTGATCTACTGGTAATCCATTTTTTAGAAAAGCTTATAAATCTAATGAACACTAATTTTTGGAAAAAATACTTCATAACAAAGTACTTTTAAAATAACATCTCTTAAGATATTTTGTTATTGGCTATTATTTTATGTATGATTAAAGCATAAGTAACTGAATGAATTCATATTAGAGGTATAATAATTGTATGCCTAAGGTCGTAGTTTCATAAAAGTGCTTAAAAACAATAGAACTACAGCACAAGTAATGTCCTCAGAAAACAGAAGCCTTCAAATCAATAAAGATCTAATGACACTGACCTCATACATGTCATTTTAAACCAATCAAATTGAAATCAAAATAATAATACAGAAAAACTTAAAAAATATACAAGGCAGTTTCACTATTTCTTACCGGTTATCTTGTTTACATTTGCCAGAATCCCAAAGTTCTAACAATAATAACACAACATTGAGGATGTGACTCAAAGATCCCCTCTGTACTGCTAGCTCTAACAGCAAGGCAAGAGCAACTTGTTGATCAGGTACAGGAACTTGCCCACAACCCCGAGAACTACCTGTTCCAACATTGATATCTCTGAAAGGAAAAATGACATAAAAAACCACATAATCTCAAAAGTAAACATATAAAACAAACATAATAAATATAAAAAAAGTTTCTATCAACATATCACTAAGTGGAAAATATTATTTTCTGCTCATTTTCACTGTACATTTTGTCACCTGCATAGGCATATATGTACTTTTCTGAGCATGTACGTGTGTGCTAGTAAAGTTATGTTTGTGGCTGGTATGGTTATGTGCCAGAGGAGTTTTTAACACCAGCAGAAGCACAGGCTCTACTCCTTTCATTAGCCCTATATCAACAGCATTGGTCCATCGGACCAACCCTATATCTGTGTAACTATACATGGTACTATTTATTATACTTCGAAATTGACTAAATATATCTTCATAAAATTGGCAACCTTTTAGTAAACATTACACGTCCGTTGTACAAAAAAATCAGAATCTGTAATAAAGTATTTCTACTAAAGACCTGCATGTGAATATCTGAAGCTTTTACTCATTGAATCTGAATGAAAATCATTTTCATGTTAAGAATAAAAGTACTTTTTTTTCACCTTACAGTTTTCATATTTCATTTGCACAACCTCTAAAACTTCCTGAACAAATAACGAAAGTTTTATATCTTCTGTCATAACACTAATTGTGACAAAATCATCAATGTAAAGTGTAATGAAAAGTTGAAAAATATGAAATAAAATACTTTTTCTTCTTCCTTTCTATCTTCACACTTTCAACTGTTGACCTTTTCACATTTGTTTTTTTTTTAATTTCATTGTTTATTCCTATAGTTCCTACCCTCAAACATCAATGAATCACAGTGGTAGATCACTGGCATTTATTGTAAACACAACAAGCAAAATGCACAACCAACATGGTATTTGCAAGTTAAAACCATAACTGTACTAGGCCTAATTTTGTTCACTACGTTACTTTAAATAAATCTTTATGTAGCTTTAAAATATGCATTTTAGAATACACACAAAAAAGCAAGCATTAGAATAGAATGTCCCAAAACTACTACAATCTATCTGGCTATCTAACTAAGCTATAAATAAGTTTAAAAAATCCATTAATGCTTGGAGCAACAACTTTAGTCCACACACATTAAGCTTTCCTTTCAAACTCCTGGGTCTAACCACTAAAACTAAACAGAAAATCATCTGATTTATGTAGTTCAGAATATGCTCTTTCCATGGGTTATAAACATGTCCACATATCAAGTAGTAAATAAGTGGCTTCAAAAATGTGAAGAGATGGATAGGGCTTCAGTGATGGTTGTTATAAATTTACTGATTTCTCATAAAAACAAGGTGGGAGGTTCTAATTTTATATTCTAACCTGTCAATATCTACAGTTTGTGTTTCTAATGGGTTGGGCACTATGAAACCCATAAAATGGAACAGATAAAATCTGAAAATGAGAAATGAAAGGGGAGATGGGTCACATGACACAGAGAAGTAAAGATTGGAAATTTACTTAAATATTTCCTTTTAAAATTAAAAAAGTTGTATAAAAGAAAACCTTGAATTATAAATTATGTTTTAATGCCCTGTTAATTAACATATATTAATAATAAAGTCACTAACGTAACTCTATAAAAGGTCATGACATAAGCACTTTGGCCAAGTTGAAGTGATATGGTTAACCCGATGACTACCGGCTACTAAATTTCTTAGTAGGCAATGCAAGTCTTGCTATATTTCATTCCAACAATAAAACTAGTGGACGAATATTTTTGAAAATTCATAAATACTTTGACAAATGTAGGTAGTTTAAGAAACATAAAGCCTATTACTTTTAATAAATTTAGTTTTTTGCATTATGACCTTTAATATTTTGGAAAATTACATTAGGAAATTGTATTTATAAGAAATGATTACAATATTTATATTTGCTACAGATTTGAACTTATTACTTTTAATGGTTTGGTACATTTTTCTGACATCCCCAAAAAATTGTATCCTCCATAAAATGCAAATTTTATCTATTTTTA
>NW_013666569.1:16691-35170 GCF_000517525.1 Limulus polyphemus | reverse complement strand
GTCAAATGGGAGATACAGCAATTGGAATAATTGGTACTGAAATTGACACTTTCGACTAGGATTGGCTAAAAATTTTACAACTGAGGTTTAACACGCCCAGACGCAGTTTTATCAAGAAAACAGACTAGAAAAAGGTTTAGATACCAATCATAGATGGCAGAAGCAGTACTGAGGTGAAAGGAAATATCTTAAAAAATTTTTTGAAAAAAACATTTCTTCTTAGAGGGCGCTTATTTACAGTCTAAAACGTATTTTAGGAATTTTTTCATTAACTTCCTCTTTAAACTTCATTAAAAAATACAATTTTGTACAAATAATTGAATGTTATGCTACTATTTAGAAAAATAAAATCAGAAATCCATTAAAAGATAAGTTCTCTATCATTTTTTCAATTCACAAATGCACACTTGCATTGCCTACTAAGAAATTTAGTACCGGTAGTCATCGGGTTAAGGAGTCACGAGACAGCACATTTCATAGAATCCTTAATTTCAAACCACCGACTGCAGGAAGGCAACTGGTCAGCAGCAACCTAATGTTTTTTAGTTATTTATTTTTACTTTATTTAATTATTCATTATTATTATGTATGATTGCTTATACCAAGTTCTCAATGTAAATAAATATAAAGAAGTGGAACTGAAGACTGCTTATCGCTACACAGCAACTGGAACAAAAGAGCAACAACCAAACAAATGCAAGTTAGCCTAAATATTTTTAATTGCAGTCTGTCATCGAGTGCAAAAACTATAAAAGCTTGCCAAAGTAATCTAGATTTTTCTTTTTTTTTAATTTAATATATATATTTTTTTTAAGACAGTGAAGATTTTGCTTTATACTAACTGGACCTAACACTGTTGTTTCACTTTGCCATCTTAATCATATGTGCACACGTGAGAGTCAAAGTACACATGTCATGACCTTTTACAGACACCCATTCAGTTATCAACAAATTCATTTATCCTACATTGCTGCTTTAGTGAGAGTTTATGGTAAAGGGGAGTAAATACCAGATGCACTACGTAGGAATAATGAAAAAGTACAGATATGGATTTCGGAGGTTCTAGAAGTTATGCAAATACAATATGCAAACTGCACTGTGGACAAAAGTCCATTTATCCTCCACATGAACAATCACCTTGTATACAACTTGTCAGATACCTGTCAGGTACCTGATGATGACAAAACTTTGTCGAAAAGTTGTACATTTGCTGTTATGTTAAACTTATATTAAAGTTTTTCTTCATTACCCATTCAAGCCGTCTCCAGCCATTATAGGTTTCTTTGGTTATTTATTGTTACATGCAAATTTACACAGTTAGTTATCTGGTCTATGCCCACCACAGGTATTGAAACCTGATTTTCAACATTACAAGTCCACAAACTTACTGCTGAGCCATTGCAGTTTTAATGCAAGAAAACTATTACTTTGTAAAAGAAATATAAAAGAAACATTTATATTCTCTACTACTTTTATGATTAGCTTGAATAAATATGATTGTAAAAAATAATCATAACTAGTTAATCTATTCTTTTTAGCATCTCCTGCTGATTGTGCTAAATGCGTGCAGAAACCATATTATTTTACAGAAAACAAAACTATAACTGATATATTCAACTATAGAAGACTTGATTTAAAGTAGTTAAAACCTTTAATTAGAATGATTTTCATTTCACAAAGTTGTTCAATATACAACATAGGAGCATTTATAAAAGTAACATAACACTTGGATGATAAAAATAAGATTTTAAAATGTTTGTAACTCTCAAATGTCATTAAAACCTACAAAATTGATACAACCTTAAAATTAAGTTATTTTGACCTAGTAGTTATGATTAAAATCTCATTTAACCCTTTCGAGATGGGTCACGGTGAAAGACCGCGTCATCTCGTTTGTTGACTCACATTCAAAATTTTATTGAACTATTATTTCATGAATTTATGTCAGTACATTTGGTATCAAACTGTAGATTATAATTCAAATTTTAGTACTATATATTACTCCATTTCTTAATTTAAAAGCAAATATTAAAAAACAAATAAACACTGATTTTTGCATGTAACGTGGTATGTTGAATGCAGCACTGGTTCAAATTAGATGTTTGTGAAGTCAAAATATGAAGTCTATTGTTTCGAATGAATTAGAAACTCAAACTACCAATACTGACAAGCTAAAATATAAAATAAGAGCCTCTTATCTTTACAATTTGTTGAGATATTGTTCATATAATAAATCAAACACAGTGGCACCCTACCCACCTCTTTGTATTTTTGGAAATGCTCCCTTATATACACTTCTATATATGACATGAATAATCAATCGGAAGTTCAGAATGTCCCTCCAGTGGCTTTCTCAGCTATTTTAATGGACTTAGCACCATTTCATTCTTTTGAACCAAGATTTCAATAGGTTAGGGTGCGTCTTTAGTTTGCTTGAAATTTCATATTTTTTTAGGCTAAAATACATCTTAGTTACTAAGCTTGATAAATTATAGTGGAATTCTATGGTATTAATGTAGCAATTTATGATTTTTTAGCTATTCAAATGTATATATGAAACCTAAAAAATATATTTTTTTCATATCCTCCACGTGCAAAATTTTTAAAGGCTTAGCAACCTACGTCAAGCAGCAACCAAGTACAAAGGTCATAACTAGAAGAGATAATTGTTTGCTTTACTCCTTTGTTTAATGTTCTATGTTTAGGGAAAATATGTTTAAGAACTTATTTCAAAATAGCAATATATACATATATAATGTATAATAATTGAAATTTGACTGTATTTTACAAAATACTCATTTACTAAAACACAGTCAAGACAAGTTACTTTGCACAGACCAAAGGTCAGTTTTATGTTATTTGATACAGTAACACGAGTGCATGTGTGCTGCTTCATTGTAACTTCTGTATTGTTAGCCAGGCATGGCTGAAACATTAATATAATAAATATATATAAATGTATAATGTTATGAGATTTAAGCTATTTAGGCTAAACATTTATGTTTTCATGTTATAATTTGTGTTCATTCTAGAATGAAAGAGACATAATTTATATTTATTAACCAATTTTTTATGGTGGTTGCGAGATTGTTCAAATCTACCTAACCCATACAGAGATTAATTACTAAAAATAACAGATAAAATATGAAGTTTTTGCATGTGAAATTTCAAAATTTTATGATGCATAAAAGTATCTTTATTCCTAAAATGAATATTACTTTGCATGATAGATACGCAAAATGCATAAAGAAAAAATAGACATGAGAAAAACATTGCTTTATAAACCTTAAAAATTAATATAAAAAAATTTTATATTTTGCTTATGAAAGCATTGTAATGTTTACTGATAATCTGCCAAATTTTGTTAACATTCACTTACTAATTTAAAAGCATGGAAACTATAACAAGCACAAAATGGTTATGAGGTTGGTCCCAGGGACCGAGCTCATGCTGTGACTTTCTTATTAAGATCATTGTAGGTTTTAAATAATAAATGTATAAAAACAGCATTTATCTGCCACAAGTCAATGCCCAGGTTTTTCATTAAATACCAGAACATGGAAGAAAACTTCTGGAGTCAATCATGTTTTTTATACTATAATTATTATAAACCTAAATGAACTTCCCTCTTTTCTGTACTATAGCTTTTACCACCAAAGTAATTTGTTTTGTACAAATTTATATTTATTGTGCAAAAACACTAACCTTAATAAGACTTAAAAGAGATTATGAATTAAACATACAGAATTTAAAGCAAAATGATTTATTACAATATTACTGTAATCATATTTATCAGATGTATTTGGAGATTCATTCATGATATTAGGAAAAAATGTAGGTTCAACAACTCAATTAAACACAAAAATCCTATAACCTGAGCACCTGTTAAAAGTGGACCTTTCCACATTAGGGGAAAACAAGGAATAGCTAAGTAAAGTGAAGTGTGGGAAAAAGTAAAATGACATTATGGTAGACCACCATGACAACTCAAAAGTGTTTTGATTAGCTTTCAGGCATGATTCATTTCCATCATGCAATATAACAGGATTCAAGAATATTAGACATAATTAAATTAGAAAGTTTATTTTTTAAGATAAATTAAAATAAAGTTATTATATACAGATCAATTAACAAAAAATATTAAGTAGATAGAACTAAAATGATAAAAAACAAAAAGGAAAACCATCATAAAAAATAACAAATAGTAAGAAATAAAATTTGAAAAATTATATTTTTCAGACAGAGAACTAACTAATGGTTGAAGATCACTGATTCTAAAATCTAGATTTATTCCACATTTCATTTCTCTATCACCTTTAGTTTTGAAACTGGTTTCATTACCTATGAGAATCAATCATTAATATAATAACTGAATTTGTTGAAATGTTGGGCAACAGGGAGGTCTTTTTTTGGTGTTAGAAAAAGATTTATGGTTGTTGAAACTATCTATAAGAATTGTTTGAGTCTGTCCTGTATATTAAGGATTGTTTTTTTTAATAAGGTAAATGGTGTTTTGTATTGGGCAACTAATTTCATTAATAATTTTAAAGTATTTGTGATCACATTTGTCAGAAAAAGAGTCAGTAATTTGTATGAACTTTCAGGTTAGACAACTAGCTTTATTACATGAATGAAAATCCTTCTGGGTTTGGGTGTAATTCACTTTTGCATGAACAATAATTTCTTTGACACTTCTGCTTCTCCTGAAGGAGTCAATGGGAACTTCAGGAAAAATGAGTCTAAGGCAATCATTCAGTTGTAGTAAATGTAAATGTTTTTCAAACTATCCAAAACAATTCTGAGTTTAAAGGTACACTTTACACTGTTGGATTGTTGTTTTTCTCTCAGTACACCAGTTTCACATAAGCATGAAATTCACCTTGATTGGCTGTCAGTTATGTGTTTTATTTTTACACACTTCATACTTTTATTGGATGTATGTATGTATGTGGAATATTTACAATAAGCTCTCAACAGTAATTAAAACATCAAGTCTACATGAGTATCTTACCCAAGTACGACAGAACGAAGGAATTTTGAAGCTCTCTCTACAACTTCTAACCAAACAGGTGATACTGTACTTTCATCAAAAAGTGTTGCTTCTGGTAAAGTCCTTAAGGCCTCAAGTGACTCGGATAGAAGCTCACTGCAAAGGTCAGCATCTTCTCCTGATCGCCATGCTCGTCTCAGAAAGGCAAAAGCAAAACTCAAAGCTGCCCTGCAGCCTATTCGTGCTAGACTAACAGTTGGTTGTTCTGAAGACTTGCTGCTGTAATGTTTAATGAATCCAGGAAATAATGTAAATATATAAAATACTCTCCATCAACTCAGCATAAGAAATTCATCTTAAAGAAAGCTTACCTTAAAATATTACAAAATCCTTAAGATATTTTTGGTTAATCAGCAAAATGTTAAGTAACATGACTATGCAGCAAAAGTATTTCCTTTTAAAATATGGCTTGTAAGTAATCTGTATGTATACTTTTCATTTAAGCAAATAACATGAAACCATTTTCCTATTTAAAATACAAATGCAGTAAAAACATTGCAAAAAATGTACACAACTATTACAATTTAATTATTCACCTACCACTATGTTAAAATAACTAATGAATAACTTTAACAATATGTTAAGTTATTTAGTCATTAAAGTTAAAATTTTCCTATACTGGAAATGTATTTCTGATAGGTACTTTGCTCCCCTCACAAGATTAGCTGTTCTCCTTCAGTGCTGCCCTCCATGTGTGAAATATTTTATTACGCATGCCACAGGAGTTCCGCACCCCTCCCCTATTGGAATCAAACGATTCCAACATGTCTTTCATGCAAATCATCATGCATCACTTCTCCACCACAAGAAGAATACTACACTCGCGTAACACATATGACTCTCTATGCGCCTCTACTGAACTATCACTTCTATGTTTGGCAGATAACGGAACCTGCACCGGAAGTGAGAAGTGAGTGGGGGGGGGGGGGGAGGTGGGAAGGGTGAGCGGAGGGAAGTGCCTATTGGAAATACATTTTCAGTATAGGAAAATTATAACATCCAAAACAGTATTTCCCTCTTCTCACAAAATTAGCTAGAATCCCACATTGATTAGGAGGAGGGACCAGTGTGAAAGAAAAACATACATACTCCCCGAAAGCATCAGAGATGAGAGAGTCATATCAAAAGATCTAAAGAGGAGAACTGCACCACTTCTAAGCCAGGTATACTCTTCCCCATCTATGAAATGAGTAAGATATCAGGGCAGAAATGAAGAGGAGCACATCCGAGTGAATGAGAGAATATAATAATAAGTGATCTCAACCACAGAAAATATCGTAACTCAATCACAAAATGAAATAAAGTGGGTTATCTAGGATGTGGCCCATGGTGTAATGTGGCTAGGGCATGGCGGACTGTACTCGGTAAGTCGACTACATCAAAAACCTCCTTACAGGGTACCGACATCCACGCAAGGGTAGAATGAGGATCATACAGTCTTCACCTCAAAAACACAAACCAGAAAACTGAGAACCACTCCAATCCCTGGGTATTACACAGGATTAGCTCAGAGCTATAAATCCAGGAATGTGACATCTGGTTTCAAAAGGAAGACTATCACATGCAATCAACTCCCTCGACATTGAAACAGGTCAGAATCATTCACAGGGCAATAACATCAACATAATAAGAAAGAATGAGGGATAGTCAAGGATAGAGCCAGTACAATCCTACATATTACCACTGTGATCCACAACACAGATGGAGAAATTGAGGGAGGAAGATAGACAACCCGAACCTGTGTGAGGATATGTATGTTGATTGGTTCACTCTAAATCCAAAACCAGCCCGTGGGATGCTGACATCCATGTGAGGGTAGGATGAAAGCTCCCAATCAAAGGGTGAATTGCATTGTGAAGTCTCACTTCGTTGTAAGGTTAATCACAAATCGAAGGATATATATTATCTACACTAGCAGAACACCACCCTACTGTGAACTGAATGGTTATAGCCATCTTATGTGGATCCCCATCCAGCAGGGTGCCTCCATGGCCAACCACCCCAGCAGCTTGGAACTGGTTAAGTGGTAAGAACTTCCATACTCCACTAGAAGAATATGGGGGCTGAGAATGAATTGGAGAGCCTGGAGGAACATTGACACATAAGGCATGGCAGGGATTGGCAGCTATCCCCTTCTTGCTTTACTCATGAAGTCCATGAATGGTACAGTCTTGGACAGGCCAATATATTAAGCAAATATCGGAGACACCAGCTACAGTAGGACGAGCAGCATAAAATACTCGAGACTGGGCCCATGTGCGAAAGACCTTCCACTTTCGCTGATACACTTCCACGGAGGAAAGACGGATGGATTGAGCCAAATGAAAAGCTACATGATAGCAGAAACCAGATCTCCTCGCCAAGAACCAGATAAAAGCAGGGCATGAAGACAGAGGATGTAAAGTGCGGGATGCAAAACCATTGACTGGGGTTGACGAAGGAGGTTGGATAATAATGGAAGTGGTACAGGAAGGAATAACTGTAGTTGGAGTAAACAAGGACACCATGGTTGAGCTGGCCAGTAGGGAGCGATCAGAAGGACCCAGCATGGAGTGACATGGATAAGGCAAAATACTCGATGAAGCAGTCAGATAGGAGGATAAAAATAGAGGAATCTGTGTGACTAATCCTGGCTAAAGTACCAGGGGCCAAAAGAGGGGTAACTGGTGATTTAAGGCAGTGGCAAATGCATCAATGTGAGGAAAATCTCATAGATTGCAAAGCCACTGGAAAACGAGAGGATGAAGGGACCACTCCATTGGATAAATCTTGTCGGGTTGAAAGCACCCAGAACATGACATGCAATTGAGTGAATGTGGTGGTCATGAGCACATGGCAAACTGACAACTCTATAGAATAGAGTTTGTGAGGAGAAGGTTGGCCCTACTGAGGTGAGTGTTTAAAAAGACACCCAAATGCACCAGGTATTGGGTGGGGCGCAGGAAGGACTTCTCCAATTTGATCAACCAGCCTACCCGAGCAGTTTCAAGAAAGAGCTGACAAGTATGACTGGCTGATTTCTGTTCAGAATGGGCAAGTAGTAGCCAGTCATCCAAATAAAATGGAAACGCAACCCCAGAGCATGAAGATGAGGAGCAAAAGCTCTCCCCACCCAATAGAAAACATAAGAAGCAGATGCCAGCCCGAAGGGTAGGGCACAAAAATTGGTACACCACCCCTTGCTGGATGAACAGAAGATCAGGACAAGATCATTCTAAGTTGGGAATATGCAGATAAGCATTGGAGACATCCATTAGAGACTCAGAGAAAATGCCCACTTAGAGTAAGGTAGGACTCCATGGTGAAACGTGGGAGGTGAATAAATTTATTGAGGTGGAACAGATCGATGACAGGCCTCAAGTCCCCAGTCTTTTTGAGAACAAAAAAACAGATGACAGTAAAACCCTGGTGAATGATGTAGAGCTGGTTCTATAGCCTGGTGTATGAGGAGGTCCCATACTGCCTCTGACAGACACTGGCAAGTTATGGGATCAGAAGGGAAGGAAACAGGTACCTGGGACAAGGGAGGTGAGACAATAAAAGGAATTTCAAATCCCTCTGATAAAACTTGAAGAACCCAAACATCAGAGATGAAAGGGTGCCACCAATGAATGAAGGTCACAAATCGAGCTGCCACTAGGCTCAAACCCACCAGGTAATCACTGGAACTGCTGGCAGCATAACGTGCATTGTTGAGAAAAATGATGAGCTGTGGCACTGATGGAAGGAGGGACAGGTAAGGATTAGGAAGGGGAAGAATAGGAAACCAGAATCGGCACCACACTAGGCAACAGCTGAGATAAACAGGCTACTAGATGGGAAAGGGTAGATTGTTGTTGTACAGATGCCACCTGAGACTGTATGGACTCTGGGACCGTATCAAAGATGAAATGTCTTAAAATCAGAGCCATACGCAAATCCCGAAGATAAGGAACATGTAAACAGGTTCACAATAAAACATAATCACAACCTAAAAGGTCCTAACAACAAATCAACCACGTTTGTAAAGCCAGAGCCATCGATGACAAACAAGCCAACATGGAGGTAAGGTGAGAGAGGATGTCCTTTGAAAATTCCTCAGGATTTCTGTGAAGAGAATTGGGCATGGGTGAGACTAATGGGAGATTTGGGCCTGCCCCCCAAACAGATAAATCCAAACCCAACAGTTGTTGGTTGAGATATCTACAGTCAGCCCTATGAGATGCGAGGGCAAACTGATCTAAAGCCCACATGGAACGAGGCATACTAATGCCACCGCCCAACTGAGAAGCTAATTGTTTGTCATGAACCCAAGTATCAGGGGATGGGGGAAAAACCAAATAGGGTTAGGAAGTATATTCATGCAGTAATGAAGGACGAGGGATAAAGATATGGGAGTAAGGGATAAAACATCACATACCTGATAAATAAAGTCCAAGAAAACCATGGAAGGCCAAACAGAATCCTCAGGAAGGGTATGAGAAGGCATGGAAAAATTAGGGCAATGTCTGGAGAGAGTGGTTGACCTATATAACATTCAATCTCCTTGCAAGTAAACATAGATAAATCTCCCGATAGGTTGCCAGCAGCTGAAGCCTGTGGTATAGCATCTGTTGAAAGTGAGACACCCAAAATGGTGACATTAACTTCAGAATTCATGTTGTAACAGACAACAAAAGCGTTTGAGTTAAGAAATAAATGTGACTTGAACAAGGGTCAGAGAACTGGAATGCTTTAAAAAAAATTAAGTATGTGAAATTAAACCACTTTGAGAACTAATTCATGCTCATACACTAACCAAGACGAAAAAAGAAAGACGTCTGAGTGCAAATGCTGCCAAACGAGAAGTGATAGGTGGTAGAGATGCACAGAGAGAGTCACATGTGTCATGTGAGTGTACTATTCTCCTAATGGTGGTGAAGTGACACCTGATGATTTTCATGAGACACACATTGGAATTATTTGATTCCAATAGGGGCATGCAGAAGGCTTGTGGCATGTGTAATAAAAAGTTTGCACATGGAGGGCAGCACTGAAAGAGAATAGCTAATTGTTTTAGTGAAAAGAAATATCGTACTGGAAACTGGAAGTCTCATGATTTAACTAGCCTTTGACCAAGATGCTCTATTCAATAGCCTGATAGCTATTTCTTTCTTTCTTTCTTTTTTCATGTCTGTAAATTTGGTGTATACGTTCTTGATTTGTTATTAAACCATAATTAATATTTTCAATTTGCAGTCAAACAAATTTATAGAAAATACTTTTTTATTGGTTTTGCAAATAGATTGCTTTTCTTTGGCTCATAGACTTTCTAAACTACATTAAATTAAAAAATTTTATTTCAATCACTAAAAATCTTACCTTTTAGATACTTTTCACTACTACCATAATTGTAGGATTCACACATTGTACCTACCTTCTTCCATCTTGAATACATAAAGTTCCTGGAAAGCTTCGTGATGTAAGCTTACTTTCTATCTGTGGTTTACGCCTGACTAGTGCAGTTATGTAGCGTTGAGTAACAATAAGTTGCTGACGCAGACACGTGAAAGAAAGTGTAGAGCTTGCTGCTTCAGCACTAAGGTTACACTGTTCTCTAATCAAGGAATGAAGGCATGCTTTTAGCTGGGATATATCTGAAAACAAAATCACAGAAAATTATGTATAAAAGATTATCTTGATCATAGGTTAAAACATTTTATTAAGACTGAAATAATAAAGACAAATTAATATTTTTATTGATTGGTTCTTCACAAAAGTGCACAAATGTTTTTAAGAAGCAGAACTATATTTCAATGTTTTAGGCATCATAAATGAGAGGGAATCATGATCATCAATATCAAAAATGTTACACAAAGCATAACCCCAGATATGCACAATTGTTCGCTGATGACTATGGAGCCTTTTTCTAGCAAATCTCTACTCCAAATAAATTACTAGTGAGAGTTGTTAGTTACTTGTAATTAAGCTCTCCATACTACCTACCCATATTCCACCTCTAGACACTAAAAATTTGTCAACACATGAAAAAAAGAGAATGATAAGGAAGATAACTAATGTTACCACAAAAGAAATATTGTAGACAATTCTCACCTCTTAGTTTTAGTCTCAAAGAAAAGGAGGTGGAATATTAAAGAATCTAATAAGAATAAAATAACACAAAACAGTAGAATCATCCACCCAGTAAGACATCTACAATACAGTATGCTCAATATGCACAAAATACTCCATTGTTTATGTACAAAATCAGTAATAACTTAGGATTTTGTTTGTTTGTTATTATGCACAAAGCTGCACAATGGATGTGCCATGTCAACACATGTGCCATCTCCAGTATCAAAACCAGATTATTAGTGTTATAAGCCTTCAGACTTACTGCTGAGCCATGAGCAGGTTGGGGGGGATAATTATGTTCATTATCACTACACTGTAGTAATCACATGTTCAATTTTTTTTATCTGAGGCACCATTTCAATCAATTAACATATTTACAAACAGCAGTAAATTTTGTCAAAAGATAATCCAGTAATAATTTATTCAACTTTTATGAATGAATAATGGGAAGCCATGAGTGTTGTTCTATGGTTGGTTGAAGTAGAACCAGTTTCTCAAAAAAATGCTTGGATTCATGCTACCAGTCAGTCACACTGCTGTGGGGAGAAGTGGAGATCCTAACGACATTGATTATTTACCATCAGTGAATCTACCGACTGTTTCATCTTAGATTCAGATACAAAAAACTTAAACTATTACAAATGTACAAACAGGCTATCAAATCTGGTACCCAAAATAAGAATAAAAAAAAAAAAGATGATTAAATCTGATAAACTTAATTATCCCATACACACAGGCTCCTAGTCAGCTCAAATCATGGTAGATTTGTCATGAAACACCTCTTCAACACTGACACGTGTATTTGAGCAAGACCATCATAAACACTGGATTTGTTAAACTTTTCCAAAGTATGGAAGTTCTGAAACATAGTATGAAAACAGCTCAGTTGATTTGAATATTCAGACATCATCATCATGTAAAACAACAAATTCAGCAACAGAGGTAACTGTTAGTACAGACAGTAATGGCACACAAGTTCATATGTTTAACAAAGGACTCTGCAAACCCTACTCAAATTAAGTCCAAACAAGAGAAATTAATACAAGCAAAGTTAAGACCCTTACAAAAGAAATGGATAATTTGTCACAGTGAACTTTTTGTGTGATGAATAGTAATGATAATACCTAGTTTTATACTGGACTCCCAAATGCTGTTACATTTAATGTTTTATTGGAGTAGCTTTGACATAAGGCAGAACAGCTGACCTAATAGCATGGAAATGAATAAAAAAAAAAAGATTATGTTGAAGTGCATGAACTTACTTGTCCTCAACTGAACTCTCATTTCTTATTATGTGAACTGAAAATAAAATCCATAACTGACAGCTGATTGATGTCAATTTCATGCTTACATGAAACTGGTGTACTGAGAGAGAAAACACAGCAATCCAATAGTGTGCAAGAAAAACACTCCTTCAGCTTACACTTTAACTGAAGACAGAAAAAAGTAGTAGTTCAAACTACTTTGTCTGAACTGGCCAAATATGGAAAATCATGGGACAAAAATCAGCGCTGCTACTCAGGAGTGGCATACACTTCTCATTCTCACTTTGTATTTGAAAAAGGGAGTTCTGAATAAGTATTCAACCCATTAACACCTATCATGTTCCCATAAGAGATATGGTTTGACAAATACTTCTTAAAATCCACAGGAAGGAAACTCAATTATCTCCTGAGATAAGTTGCAGAATGATAGAGTGAGAGAAAATGAAATGGCAAAAAAACACAACCTGAGGCCAAGCTTAAAAGATTGTTTGTTTGATGTTGCCTACTCCCCCACTCTGAATGGGTAGGTAAGTAGGCTATTTTTTTCCTTCAGGTTGCCAGCAGTAAGTATTGCCAAACAACTGGAAACTTTTTAATAAAAAAAAAGTAAAAAATGGTGCATTCTAAAAGGTTAAATGCAGAAAAAAATCGCTTGATTGCTATGAATATATTCTATATAAGAAAGACCCTGTTGCATTTTCTTAAAATTATACCAATATTTTCATTCAATTGAAAATTATAAGTTTATAGCAATATTAAATAAATACTTATTTAATGGTTGAGAAACTTAATACATATACTCTTGGTAGAAATAAGAATTAAATCCTATAATGGATTCTTTTCTACTCAAAGATCAGTATGTCAGATCAAATTATTTGTAGAACCACTGCAGTCTGCAGCATTGCTATTTATTTTGTTTTCAGTTTAAAAACATAGTACATTTAGATCAAATTATAAGAGTCAGCACTATGAATTTTATCATCTAATATTTAGATTCTTATTTCTACCCCTACATTCAATGTGGTATCATGTGCAAGCTTGATCATTTAATAAACATGAGGCATGCTACCCAGCTTGTAACATAGCTCCATGTTTAGCACCAATGTAATATAAATGTAGTTACTCTAGCTGTGGCTATGTTGGCCTTCTTAACAAGTAACTTAGTGTGTGGTATATTTGTAATCCTTCCTGCAGAACTTCTGGGAAACAGTGACACTTTTCTACTATGTACTTGCTGCTTGACACTATAGCTAGAATAGCTACACTCTAACATTGCATGTGTTGTGTATATCCTTAGCCAATAAACCATCTACAGCAAAACAGCAGATGGGTCCCTGGGCATTCCAAGTAGTGATACTTGGCTGTGAATGTGTGACAGTAGAGGTGGTGTGTACAAAAATGTATCAGCTTGAAGTGTCCACTATTGCACATGATGAAAAATACAAAATATTAATATGAAAATCTAAGAAAATACTTGATCTTTTTCATTTAGAAATTAAAGTTTCTGACCTGTAAATTTTGGGCCATTGGTGCTCTTTGCTTGTGCTATCTTATGCATGGGACATGTCCTATCAATATGTCAAATGCATTTGACAGGTTTGCTTGTGCAGCTTCAGACTGTACTGGTTCTTTGTGCTTGACTTTAAATGTAAAGTATTTTCAATTTGGATCAAAGTCTCTGACTATATAAATTGCACTGTGCAAATATGGGTGGTGAACATCAGCCCCATGACATCCATGATGAGATTATCAGCTGACCCTTTTCCTTCAGCTGCAATTTCATCATACAGATCCTTCTACGTAGAACTTAGATACACTTGCTTTATTCTGTTCTTGATTATGCAGAAATTTATAGTATCAGTGACACTGTAGTATAAAACTAGGCTACTTCCCTGGAAAGATGGCAATGCCATTACTCAGCATGCCAGGAAATGGCTCACATGGTTACGTTCATTGAGCATATCCTTTTGCACATTTACCAAAAGTGTATTGCTGATGCATGTAAACAATTGCATAAGTAGCTGATAAGTTTAGCAGAAAATATTTGTTGATTTATAAATACTTTAAAGATGATCCTAAGATGATAAATAGTGTTCAGAAAACTAAATATTTTGCATAACCAAAAGGCTACATGGAGAAATGACCAGGCTGGTAAAAGGGGGAGTCAAATTGCTAAAAACAATTTTCAAGCCATTTTTTGTGCATTGGTCACCAGCATCAAACAAACAAAATTTTGTTTTTAGTCTGATGAAAGAATTAAGAGATGGAATCAAATCCTTGATCTAAGACACATCTGTGAAGTTGCCTTTTAATGTCTTGAGATTGGTCGTATCATTTTGTACAAATATTATCTTCTGAACATTAAAGAAAAAGGAGGAACATCAACATCAGGACAATTCACTCATAGCAGGGGGAAAACCTGAGGTTTCACTAATGTGAGTCCAAATCTCAGGAACTGCCATGAAACTAAAACGAGGAATCACAAAAATTGCTTTAAATTCAAAACACTAAATTTGAAGTCAAATAACATTAATGGAAGAAACCTTTTAATTAGTTCAAAACACAAAAAAGATATACTGATACTTCAAAGTTCCTGTTTAACAGAAGCAGAAAGTATGCTTAATACAATAAAATTAAAAACTAGACCTGTGTATTTTAAAGGATTCAACTGATATAGGGATTTTGTCACAATAAAGATTCAGGTGGATTATGAAAAGGTAGTATTAGATTACATCATGACAATTAAACACTGATAGTATTTGTTATAAAACTTTCAAGTTTGGGAGCTACTGTAATACTTCTACTAAATTAAGGCAAACTTAGCCATGTACTACATAAGATTTTTGTAAAATGAAAAGTGTTATATCCCCAATCAACATGTATATTTTCCATAATTTAAGTTTGCATGGTCTTTATAGAACAAAATCACTCAGAAGGATATATATATACAAATACACTGATAGCTGAAAGAACTAAAGAGACAACTTTAGCATTATTATAAAATAACTGCATTACTTGTAATGAATCTAACCCATTGTCAACAATAGCAAAAAAAAAATAAAAGTAACATGTTGAATAAAGAATACCGTGTGAAAATAGTGTCACCTTAATCTAAATTCAACAAGTTTCTTTACATTTCTGAAAAACTGAGCTGAAAAATTAACATGTTCTGAGATTGTATTATTGTTGAGCAGTGAGATATTTAACAGAAAACGTCTGACCTCAAGAATCCATCACTTTAGAAATTTAATTTATAACATCAATGTGTTTAAATATGACACTAAAGTAAAGATTATTCAGATTAGATTTCTAGGAAAATCTCTAACATTTTATCTCTTAAATAAAGGCATGGGTGTACATCAATGATTCATTCAGATTATTTACACCCACAGTAAACATAATTCAAAATATTCATTATTCAGTTCACAATAACAAATTGAAGTCTCACCTGGTTGAGGACCCCAAGTCCACCTGTCAATGACTGATTTTGAACTCTGATCTTTCTCTCTCTTATCGTAACAATTATAATCATCTTTTTCCATCTGGTGACAGATATGACTGGCTAAACCTTCATTAGTGTCACTACAGTTGCACGAGTTAGACTTTGACATCCCATCTACAGGTTGAATAAATCAAATTTGTCAAATTTAAATATTCAAGTAACCATGTTTTTTTATCAACTTCCTAAGAGCCAGTACTTATAAGTCAAACAAATATGATACTGATTTGCTATGCAGTGTTGCAAGACTATTAAATCTCAGTTTACAGCAGACTTTGTTTCAATGAGTTTGCAAGAAAATAAAATTACATTCTTAGGTTTTAAAAATAGAAGTTCTAATTCTTTAGGTCACTCATAGCTTCATCTAGAGAAGTAGTACACCCATTTTCTGATTCAGAGTAGGTTATTTAACATTTAGTGCAATAGATTTCAACAGGCATAGTTAAAACACTTCCAGTCTCTTAATATGATACTGAAGAAAAAGGGATGAGGTTAGTGCTCTTAAGATCAGTGTTCACTGTTATGACTGCAGAGCCTTCTAGAGATAAGCCCAATAAATCATTTTTTTTAAATATCAGGTGTGTACCTGAACTCAGACACCACTAGCAACCTATTAAGATGATTCATTTTATCTTAGAAATTCAAAAACTGTTTGACCTCATCACTATTTTAACATTCTCTTGTCGGTAAAGGGTTATAAACTGTTCAGCATAACAAAAGTGATTGACTGAATTTTTATTGTGTGTAAAACTGGCCATGTGTTACTTCAATGTCAAGCTACTATTTTCTCATACATAAAGTACACTTCCTATCCCATTTACCAAGACATAATGACATTCCCCCACAAAATTTTTAACAAATAGTAAGATACATAAAATCTATACTACTAAAACAATAACAACACAGACACACAATACATACATACATATATATCCCAAAGTCAAAGGCTAATTTAATTATAATAAATGTTTAAGAAACACCTTGAATTCAAACAATTTCAAATAATAAATACATGATTTGAGTAATTAACTAGCACTTTACTAGCATTAGCTAATGGGATAACCTTTTAGCTCAGTTGGTAGAGTGCTTGCTGAACATACAAGAGGCTCCAGGTTACACCTAGAACATGAGTATTTTAAATACCAGAACAGCAAAAAAAAAACAGGCTGAAGAAATTACTTTCCTGATCACTAAAACTATTTTCAAAGATATACTGAACTTTAACTGAAACTTAGCATTAGACTATTCTCAAACAGACTACCTGTTACAACTTAATCAAAACTACCAAAAAAAAGCAAAAAAAAAACATGCAGAAAAGGTAAAATGACTACAAATTAAAAAACAGATGTATGATAAAACTTGAAGAAAAATGAGAAGATAGTTTTTGATACAAAAAATATTTTTCAATGATAAAAATGTACAAGAATGGAGCCCAATGTAGAAAAGGTGATATACTCGAGCATATGTCATACAGACAAGAAGCAAATTCAGTGTCTAGGCTTTATTCAATAGGATAGTCAGTATCAGTGCATGGATTTTGCAAGGATGGGAAAAAAAGGCATTTAACTTTGTATATTTAAGCTCAGCACTTCTGTAATAGTAAAATGTTGCCTTTTTCTGAACTGGTTTCCTATGTATTAATCCTTTAATCATTATATACTGTGGTATTTGAAAAATTACCTCTATGAATTGACAAATTTTACATTATCTGCATGTCTTTAAGTCAAATTTTTACACATTGTTCAGTTTTAATAGTGTAGAGAAAATGTGCAAAGCACGATACAGAACTGTTAGAATAATAAAATTATTAGTAATATGACCTTAATTTTTCACCATCTGTAAAATGTTGTGACAAGCCTTTCACTTATTAATTTATCTTGGTCTTTAGTTTCAGAGTAATCTATATTCTTATAGACATTTGAAGATTAAATAATGTTAATGGTATGAATTTATTCATTCATACTTTTGGCAGACAAACTGGTTGAATGAATTCAATTTGTTTCTCTTCACCAAATTTTGTGAACTGTGGTGAATAAGGGAAAACAAAATCACAAAATTTCTAAATTATTACAAATTGGATGAGACTAGTTTGAAATAAAGTTACATAAGTTACTGGAAAAAGTACTGTGAATAGCTCATAAAAAGAAAGACTGATATAGTCTAACCATCTGAGTACCTTGTTTTGGGATCTTCCAACCAACTTCCATACCATCTTCAACAAAGAGCAATTCTCCATCCTTCACCATTTCATTCCATAGGTCTGGCAGACTGTCTTTTTTAAAAGCAGCCTGTACAAGAATAAAAAATAAAAATATTTAAGATAGCACAAAAATCATGCCATAAGGAAACAAAATCTAAGTTACTCTTTTGATTTGTGTAAATAACTGAAACTGTAAATGCAGCTTAAATACCAAAATTACAAACTACAGTTGAAAACACTTTGTATAATCTTTGATAGGTTGTTTAGGCAGAGTATTCATAATGAATCTAAGTTTCAAATGGACAGCAACTGCCTGTTGTAGAAACCTACAGGCGGAAGACTTTCGAAACGTTGTCCTCTATATTTTTAGTT
>NW_013666569.1:3942-16681 GCF_000517525.1 Limulus polyphemus | reverse complement strand
TCACTTTGTATAATCTTTGATAGGTTGTTTAGGCAGAGTATTCATAATGAATCTAAGTTTCAAATGGACAGGAAATGCCCTAAGTAGAAAACTAAAAATATAGAGGACAACGTTTCGAAAGTCTTCCGCCTGTAGGTTTCTACAACAGGCAGTTGCTGTCCATTTGAAACTTAGATTCACTTTGTATAATCATTATTAATCATTCTCCTAATTTACTATATCTATTAAAATTTATAGCATACACACACTGTAAACACATACACAGACTGCAACTGATACACTTAATACATGTGTGTGATACATATAAACCATGTACGTGGACATAACTATACATGCTAACAATAATCTGTATGCAATATCTAAGGGACATCACAACTGTTCACTTTTAAAACAACACTAATGTTTAAGTTCTTCACTGCATCTTAATATTCCCTGATAAATGTTTAATAAAACTTCATTCAAAGTTCATGGCTTCTCTGTATTGATAATTTTCACCTTTGTGCAATAAAAAAAGAAATTCATATAAATGTAGAGTTAAAAAATGTAGTTCCACATATAGATCACATAGCTAACAGCGTTCTTCTCTCTCTACATGCCATAAATCCATAAGGTTGAAGGACTGATTGTCCATTCACCAGAATGTAGAGAATAAGTATGCAACTTTTGGAATTCACATTTGTAATACTGTATATATATATATATATCATTGCATTAACAATCCAACTGAAGTACAATAGAAAATTCTAAAAAAGCATCTCAAATCAGTAGATTAGTAGCAAATGAACCATAGGAAATAAACACAATCTAAACTCACCAATTTCAAGTTGATATGTTTAAATGTAAATGCAATGTGTATTTTTTGCCAACAAACTTGTTTCCTTTGATTTCTATTCTTGGTGTTTATGTCATTCAGCTCAATTAAAGATATTTCTTCACAAAATAAAAGTTTGTTTTCTGTATCTTTCCACTTCTTGGGCATAGCAGTAATTCTGCACAGTTGACAAAACCAGCACTTTTGGTTTTTTGTTTTAAAGTTATCATTAAAATATGTGAAAATGGACTTTTAGCCTTGAAGAAATATTTACTTTACCTGAACTAAAACTAGAACATTAACATAAGAAAAAAAACAGACCTGTAGATCCATTTTCAACCATTTACTATCCAATCGAACCTGAGGTCGAAGAATAGCACGGTCTAGAGCCTGCATTGATCTATTTCTTCGCTACTTAAAAAATGCACCAGTTCTAAGATCCTGAATTAAAAAGTAAAAAATGTACAAATTATGAAAAAATACTAAAAACTATAATTACCTGTTGAGAGAAATTAGTTAACAAATTCTTATGTGCAATAACAAACAGTACAAAAAATCTCCAATGGCAAAATTTCACAATAAAAATTTATTTATCTTTAAAATATTCTGAAAGAGTAAAACACTGTCATTTCTATTCTTTACATAAAACTAGATGTTATAATTTTCCTAAACTGAAAATAGATTTCCGAAAGGTACCTATCTCCTCTCACATAAATAACTATTCTCCTTCAGTGTTGCTCTCTATATGCAAAAAAATGGTTTTGCATGCCATAAGCCTTGAGCTTCCATGTGCAAAAACCCTCCACCAATAAGTGTGATACACACTCTCCTCATGCATGTGACTCCCGCTATTTAATTCTTCCAAACTATCACTTCTGGCAGGAAATGGAAGCACCTTTTTTAGTGGGAAGAAAGGGTGAGAGGAGGTATGTAAGTACCTATAGGAAATACATTTTCAGTATAGGAAAATTATAACTTCTGATACAGAATATTACCTCTGCTCGAATAAATAGCTAGAATCCCACATTGAAGGACACCCTAAAAGAGTAGATCCTCAAAGTAGGGGATCACACATGGGAGACCACACCACTTCTGTATCAGGTATACTCCTCACCCAGTGTGGAAAAAGGTGTCACAGACATGGGTGGAAAATGGGAGGAGCAACTTCCAAAAGGGAAATAACAATGGTTGGATAGGGATCCAAACCACATGATATTGGAATCTCAATCTCTTAGAGTACAATGTGGGTGAGAGTAAAAGGATGTGCCTCCAGGTGTAGAATGGCTAGGGCACAAAGGATCATACACAGAAGTCAACTAAAGGGCACAAAGGACCATACACAGCAAGTCAACTACACCCAAAACCCAGGCCACCAGGAACCAACATCCACGTTGGGGTAGGAAAAAACATCATACTGGCAGCAAGTCAACTACAATTCAAAACCCACCCACCTTGTGGGGGTAGGAAACATACTGTCTTCACCTCAAGTTCATCAGACTGAAGGAAATCTCGTACTCCCAATCTATGAATGACACATGATAGCAATGTGAGAAATTGATGAAACCGGGAACCAAACTTCTGGTATCATAAAGATGTCTTTGTAAACCATCTCACTCAAAACCAAACTAACAGGAACTGCCCCCAGCACAATAACATCCTCAATATAATAAAATCGAGGGACAACATAAGAGAAAGAACAGTATTAATCTGCAATTAATCCATCGTGACCAACAACATAAATGGAGGAACAAGAGTATAATCGAGTGAGGAAATAGATACACCTGTAATACATGTGTGAAGACTTGTGTTGATTGGTTCAGCTCTAAATCCAAACAGGTGACCATGTAAACCCTACTTTGAAAAGAAGACCACACCTGATTTATTCAATCTAAGGCATGGCAGGGATGGGCAGCTATCGCCTTTTGCTTTACCCACGAAGTCCACAAGTGAATACACTCCATGATGAGCATACTAATGAAACAAATATATCGTGAGACAAACCTACAAGCGATCTTGTGGAACACCTCATCTCAGCAGTGTCCATGGAAATTATAACTGTTAAGCCATTATGGCCTAAGAGTGTGGATTTGACTATTTTGAGGTATATGTGGTCAAGCACCACTCAACACAGAGCAGGATACAGACAATGTAAAGAAAAAGGGAGAAGCCCCTGAAAACTTACCCAGTCACAGTCTCACTGAAGTCTGAAGAATGACTACAGTCAGAAGAAGGTAACTTGAAGATGAAGATACAGATAGTGAGATATAAAAGTATGTGGAGTAGTCCACAAGCCCCGAATGAAGAATGTCCTCCAAGGGATGACAGAGAAGAGACACCAGGTAAAAGTTAAGGGTCTGATGAGAAGACACCTGGAACAAAGTACAGGAATAAGACAATAAGGAAGAATAAACTAACCGAATTAAAAGCTGAACCCAATAGGTCAGGGTGGAAGGAGAAAGGTCACAAACAGAGGATGTCTGCCAAGGAATGAATAGGCAGGAACAGGCACTACGGAAAGAAGCCATGCAGGCAATATAAAGTGAAGAGCACAGACAGGACATAGTAGCCTATCCGGATCCAACTGAAGATAAAGGAGGGAAATGGAAAGAAGGGAAATAGGTGAGAAGGGTGAATAATCCTCCTGAACCACTGAAGTTTTGGAAGGAAAGATTGATCTGGATAAAGGAGAATATAAGTGGAATGATATAAAGTATGTGAAACATTGATGACAAATATGTACGATGTTCACAGGCTAAAAGAAAAAATAAGTCTTAAGGGACAAGTGGAAAATCAAGCACGAGGACAGCAGTTCAAACGAAGGCAAAGTGAGGCAGTGAAGAACCATATTAATATTCCAAAATGGAAGGACAACACACCAAGGTGGATGACTAATCCAGAAGGAACGAAGCAAGAGGGAAAGGGTAGAAGCAGTAAAAACTTTACAGTACCATGAAAAATGAAAAGTGTGAGATAAAGCAGCCAGATAACCCACAACTGAGGACATAGAAGACCCCCTGATCAAAGAGCCAATTGAGGAAATCTGTAATATCAGGAACATGGGTATAGTGAGTGAGAACCCTTGACCCATAGACCAATGGCAAAAATTACTCCACTAATGTTCATAAACATCCCTAAAGGAAGGGTGAATGGAACAACCTAAAAAAGAAGCTACCCATTGGGACAAACCAGATCTCCTCGCCACAGACCCAATAAAAACTAGGCATGAAGATGAAGGATAGGAATGGCTGTCTCCAGGTGAGGAGTACCTCACTGAAGACATAACCACTAGAAAACAAGAGGATCGAGAGACCACTACGTTGAATAAACTTTGTCTCGATGGGAAAGCCAATCCGCAACAAGATTGAATGCACCCGAAACATAACACACAATGATACAAATACCGAGCATGTGGGCCCAAAAAAGAGAAGATCCAAGATGTAACCACAAAAGGAAAGAGAACAGGTGCCACCTTGGTGATTGAGGTAAGCCACCACCGTAGAATTTTCAGAATGGATCATGACCAGATGATTCCTGGACAGCCAGAAGCTCCAAAATATTGATATGGTAACATATTTCAGTCAGAGACCACCAACCACAAGCTTCCTGCTGATCAACTCACACACCCCCAGCCCTGAAGGGAAGCATCCATGGAGATATGTAAATCTGGACGAGGGGGAGGAAGTGGAACACCCACTGACGTATGAGCTTTGTCCAACCACCAATGCAGATCACCTACAAGGGAAGGAAGAAGGAAAAAAGGAGTCTCCAATGGATCCCATGCAAGGGATACCACTATACTTCCTTCACTTTAAATTATGCCTCAAAGTTTTATACAAGGTATGATCACGTTCTTTGGCTGGAATGTAAAAATTCTATAAGTATATCATAGCCAGTGGTTTCAGGAAGTAAAAGTAATATAACCTTGATATTTTATGTATCCATATTACACTAAATAAAGGACATTACTAAACAATACATACAATATGTTGCCACAATATATTAATTCCTTATTCTTATATATTTCTGTTGCTTTAGTCAAATATTTGACCAAATTTTTCACACATTTTCAAAAATCCTCTTCCTCTGCTTTAATACCAACATTCTTCTTGTGCAAAGAAGTAAGTTCTTTCCAAATCCCAAGTGCAATACTTCACACTTCTCTTTAGTGAATCTCATTTTTCACATTCCTTCTCACTCAAAAAAAACTTATTAGATCCATCTGATTTATAGAAACATTCCCAAAAATCAGCCTTTTTAAGCATTTTCATAGTTATTAACTTTCATGCTCTCACCATTGATAATCACATTTATCTAAATCCTTTTAAAGTTCAGTTGATTCCTCATGAATTTCCTATGTTGATAATTTTTTGTCCTAGAAGTTTCATTAGAAAAAACATTTAATATTTATTTCCAATCAGAGCAAGCTACCGACCAACATCAAAACTAAAAATTAACCCAGTAATGAAAATAGTTAATTAAATAATTTTTTGTGGACCAATCACATCAATTAGTGTCACATAAAATAATCAATTAATCAAAGTTACAACTGAATTGATTAATGTCAGGAATGTATATTAACTAACCAAAAATAGTGTTTCCAATTATTACTGTTTTTAATTATTCCAACCATCCAAAATATTGTTATTACCATTTCTCATTATTATTTTTGATTAATTCAAGGTTTTTAAGCTTAATTTATTAATGCCACAATTCACAAAGGTTAATGTTTTTCTTAATTGAAAATGTATTTCATCTGGATTGGGACCCCACAGGAAAGAGTGCAATGGGTTACTACAACTAATGACAGCATAAGGGCAACACTACATCTGGTGCTGTCCATTTTGTTTTGCTTTATAAAAGGTGTGGAAATGGCAATGTAAATTACAGTGTTGCAGAAAACCCTATCTCAACAGTGGACACTAATTGGGGGCAGAAAGATATAATGCTTTCCATTCTTACTTGCTTGATGTGGATTTTGGGTAAATATTCAATGTGAGGCAATGCCACCCACTCAGCAGGTTTCGATGATACCAAGTATGAGAAACATGGTGTATTTCCTCATGCAACATTTTATCTGGTGAGTTTTGCCTTTTGCAGTTCAGTTTGTGTTTATTGTTGTTGTTGTTGAGAAAGTTATCATGTATTGGAATGTGTACAAAAATCATGGTACACATATAGAGGTATCACAAACATATGAAAGACACAGAGATGACTGAAAAACACAACAGGCAAAACTCACAACACTAGAGGCTGTGGGTAAACTGGAGAATGGCAATTGGAGGAAGGCAAAAACCAGAGGTACAGAAAACCACTCAATGATGTAAGCAATTAGAGAAGAATGTGTTAGGTATAGTTCACACACCAGCCTGTAAGAACTCCTCCACACAGAAGCAATGAAAAAAAAGGCAAAAAAGGCTATGACATGTCGAAACTGGTGGGAGAAAACATAAAAAAGCATATGGTCAAACTCATCCAAAGAAGAATATGCGAGATGGATGAGTTGGCAAACTTAAGTTAAAATGGAAGGGGTCAAGTCCCAAGAGGAGGTGAAGGCAGTTTCCACGAAAAGGGACAGTCTGAGTAAGACTGCAACAGACAGCCCATACAGGACAGAAAAGATGATCAGAATTGGAACAATTGTAAAATGATGAAATACAGGGAAGAGAGAGGTAAGAGAAAACATCCAATAACCCTTCTTCGGAAGAGATGAGTGAAGTGGAAATATCAATCAGTCTTTATTATAAAGAGTACAAGTGGTGTGTAAGGCATAAATGTCTGAATGAAAATGACCACAAGCAACAAGGAGGAGCAAATACATTTTGAGAGACAAATGATTCAAGGAACAGGAGACCAATGTCTTGGGGGTGGGGACAAGTTAGAGCCCAAAGAACCAAAGGTTCCAGTAGGAGTGAGGGACCAGACAAGGGGACGGGGGAGTGAAAGCAAGAGGCAGAAAGTTGTGCACAATGTCCCAGAGTAACCTGCACTGGACAAAATTGACAGGCCCTAGAGGAAAAGCCAGGCAACAAAAAGAAGTACGGTGTGAAGGAGTAAGACAACCCGGCTACCAATAGTGGCAGAGGGACCAATGACAGTAGACATCTCAAGAACTTTGATATAGCATACACAGGTTTTATTATATCTGATAGTTTTTCTTTTAATATCTCATCAATCTCATCATCAACACTCTAACTCATTAGTTCAATCAAGTAAAAACTTTATGTGGACAGTCCATCCAAGGAAAACTTAGTAGAATGTAATTGCAAGCTTTCTTATTATACACAACAAACAATGGTTTCTAAACATTGTTGCCTTCTTACTCAATTTGCTTACTAACTAAAATACATGTTTCTATTTAAATATTTCAGTAATACTAAAAAAAATAAGTTGAAGATTTTTTTAGTGTTGCTGGCTGTGAAAAAGATACCACTGCCTTACAAAAGGATTTGAATGATTTGGTGAGTTGGGTGAATAAATGGCAGATGACATTTAATTATAATTAAATATGAGTTATTGGATGTGGGATATCACAAATTGAATTATGAGTATAATTTTGATGGGAATAACCTTAACAGTGTTATGGAAGAAAAATATTTTGGTGTTTGGTTGATCAGTCTCTTAAGCCATCCAAGTAATATGCTGTTGCTAGTGGTAGGACAAATAGAAGTTTAGGTTGCATTTATAGAAATACTCGATACAAGTCTATAAAGAGGTTATAATGTCATTGTACAGGCCATTGGTTAGGCCACATCTGGAGTGTTGTGTTCAATCATGGGCTCCTTACCTCAGAAAGAACATTGAATTGTTGGAAAGGATTAATAGGAGGGCTACTAGGATGATACCTGGAATGGTAAAGTTATCATATAAGCATAGGTTAAGATCACTGAAATTGTTTTTTCTTGAAAATAAAATGAGGAGTTAGAGTGGATTTAATTGAAGTGTTTAAGATTGTTAAAAGAACTGATGGTATTGATGCATCATTTTTTTTTTATTTAATGATGAGAATGGCAAGACTAGGGTATATAAATTTTGGCAGAAAAAAGTCTTTTTCAGCTAAGATACCTATATTTTTCTAACAGGGTAGCTGGCCTCTGAAACAGGTTGCATTTGGATGTAGTGGATGCAGGTCATTTAAGAGAGTTAACGAGAAAGCTTGATAAATATTTTAATGATAAGGGCTGGCTTTCAGATGTTATTTTTTAAAGGTTTTATTTAATTTAGTGGATATGACAGACCAGATGGACCAAAAGGTCCTTTTCTATTCTTTACTGTTATGTTATACTACTGAATATTTTATGATGAAGCTATGGATCAGCAATGTACTATATATATATATCATTTTTTATTTTTAATGAAGGTCAGCCATATCCAAAAGATCTTAAGTAAGTAAAGAAACTAAAAATACAATTCCTTTCTTTGTATTAATACTAGTAGTGCTTGCAATAAATTTTTTTAGAGTTATGAGTTTTTGATGTTATTAGTACATTAGTGTTCTTTGAAAAGTTAAAATAAGACAAGGAGACACAATTCCATTGGGCCTATTGAAGTTACAAAAAAAAAAAAAACAATCAACACATAACCACTCATATCCATAAAATGATTCAATAAAAACTTGAAAGAATTCATCTTACCAGCACACACAATCCCACAAATTAACAACAGGGGTAAAATAGAAATTACATAAAAGCAAGCATGGTCTTCCATAGGGTAGCTTACATTCATTTCATCAAATATTCAGTATTTCATTTCCAACCTTGTCCTTCTACCCAACCAAACACCCATGTAGGTCCAACTTCCTTGTGATATTAAACATCTGAGCCAGGTCATATCTAGTTCTTCTACACTCCAAAGAAAACAAGTTCAAATCTTTAAGTCTCACTTCATGGCTTAAATGGTTCAAGCCAAAAATAATTCTGATGGCCTGTCTCTGAGCTTTTTCAAGCAAATCAATACATTTTCTATACTAAGGACACCAAATGATATATTACCAAAGTTTTATCCAATGTAACAATAACCTCATAATACTGTGCTCTTGAACCCACAATTTCTGTAAATAAATCCCAGAGCCCTATTTGCTCTTTTCGTCACTTCTAAACATTAAGCCAAAGGCTTGAGGCATTTATCAATCATCATACTCAAATTTTTCTCGCACTCCACAACACCAATATTTCTCCTGGATAAAAAAAACAAGGATTCTCCAAATATCAAGCACATCATTTCACATTTATCAATAAAGAACTGTATTTACCATAGATCAACCCACTCAACAGTACTGTCCATGTCCTTCTGAATTAGAGAAGCAATTTCTAGAGAAACAGCCTTACCCAACTATTTAGTACCATCAGCAAATTTAAAAATTTTATTGCTTATGCAATATACAGTAGTCCATAACATTGACACAAATAATAAATAACAAAGGTCCCATAACAGACTCCATTTGTCACACTTTCCCAATAAGAATAGTATCCAGTTGCTACAACCTTCTATTTTCTACCTTCAACCCAATTTTCAATCCACTTTCTGAGTTTGAATTTCCATAAGAATATAACTTACTAATTAAACTTTTGCAATGATCCTTACTGAAAGATTTCTGAAAGTAAAGATAAATAACATCAACAAGGATATCCTCATCCAAACAAGCAAAAGCTCTATCAATAAACTCCAACACATTAATGGGACAAGAAAACCCCTCTATAAAATTCCTATCTTTAAGGTGATCTATCACAATGAATTCCAGTAACTTACCAAGAACAGAAGTTTAGCTAACTGCCCTGTAATTTACTCAGTCTTTCCTATACCTTTAAAAATAAGTATTACACTGGCTCCCTTCTAATAATCTGGAATTGTTGCTAATTGTAAGTCATTCCAAAAGCCAATTACCCCCATATTGTAACTAGCCTTTCTTTTCTATATCATAAACCCTAATGTTTTCAGAATTTAGTACAAAGAAATGAGAATTATTTATCTTATCAATCCAATGGATAATCTTGCAAACTTCAATAAAATCACCTCTTATCCCAAATGAGAGAAAACAAATGAGATTTAACCCATTCCCATAAAATAACTTTCAATCCCTAGAATCATAACAGTAGTTATCATCTAAATCTTTCTAACACAGTACCAATCAGTATTCCACATGAGGCCTAACTAATGATTTATATAAAAATATATTTGCCTCTTTCCAAATTGTAACCAATACTATGTTTATAAATATATCCTGAAATTCTATTGGTTTTACTACTTCCAACAAAGCACTGCCTCAATGGCTTAAGAGACTTATAAACCACTATGCCAAGATCTTTTCTTCAGTCACCCTACTGAGTGAGTTCTCATCCATATTAAATGTGTGATCCAAATTATATTACTCAAACCAATTATCTTACTATCTGTAACGGTTATTTACCAAATATTTGCTCAACTTATCAATTTATCTGAAATATTCTGCAGCACCTCAACATCTTCATTTCAGTTAGAAATACCCAAGAGTTTAATATTAACTTAAGTCATCAGCAAAGTTTATTAATTTATTAATTATGCCCCTATTAATGTCATTAATATAAGCAAGAAAAAGCAAATGCCTAGCACTAACTTCTTAGACACACCACTAATAGCAAAGCTTTCTCTTATCCAGCCACTTTATGATCCAATTAACCCAAGCACCATAATATGATTTTCATAGTTAATTTTTTGTGTGATATCTTATCAAAAGACTTTTGAAAATCTAAGTACAAGTCCACTCCCCTTCCAGTATTTAGATAACAGATAAAATCCTCAAAAAGAAAAAATTAGTAAAGAAATATTTTTCCATATTTGCTCTCTTTTATAACATCATCTTTCACTATACGTTTTTGCAGTTTTTTTGTTTTTTTTTATCAAACTCTAGAATGTTTCTCACAACAGAAGTAAGATTAACAGGCCTATAATTTGCAGGACAACTCTTACCCCCTCCTCTCCTCTTTAAAAGTAGCAAAAGACATTATTATTTTTCAGGAATGTTCAGTCATACACATCTTTTACCTTCTTTTAGATATTAAATTAAATTCTGATGAAAGTCATACAAAGAAATGTTCCAATCATCAACATTACAATGAGTAATGTAATAAGGTTTTATAACTCAAATATTATCTAAAAGTATCGAGAAATATGAATAACCACTGGCCAAAATTCCTTATATTTTTTTGTGTATGTATCATCACTTCATAAAAATATTTATTGTCTTGGTTTTGAGTATTATATATAGTTTTTGTTCATTTACTATAAGAAAGAAAATGTTAGAGAAAAGTACAAAGAAGGTTGGTAGTTTAAAAAATTATGTATATTTATGAAGCTCACTTTAAAACTGATTTTGTTCTCAGTAAAATACAGAAGTGAAAGTGTGACATATCTAGTTCTCACTACTTCCACTGTTCCAAACATTAGTTCTAATAGGATTAGCAATGCATTTATATATATGTATAAAATCGTGTATTAAATACAAATGTTTAAAATCAAGGAAAATGCAAGATTATGTTCAGCCCAAATGTTCTTTTTTCTAACTTCTAAGTTATAAATATATTTTGAGATTTTTTCCTGTTTTTTTATTTATTTATTTTCTTTTATATTTTTTGGGGAGATAGCTTGGTTTCTTTCAGTCATCCAACCACAGATATTATCAATGATCTATATGATAAATTGTTACTTAAAAACAGTTAAAGTTAAACAAGTTCTAACTAGCTGTTACTTTTAGTCTTCTTGGTATCTTACCCTATTAATTTTTAAGGTTTAATTGGCTTCACTCATTCATAAAACTTTGAAATAAACAAAACTCAAAGGCAAAATTAAATTAATTCAACTTTATCAACATATGTTTATATTAACACTATTATATTAAAATTTATATCAATATACAAATTATAATGACTAATGTTACTAATTGCGAGTAGGCTTAGTAGTAGTAAAAGTATTAAGTACTATATCATTAAATAAGGTTACCACTAATCAATCATAATATTGTTATCGGTAGCTTTGTCTCTTGTCTAAATACTAAAATAGTAATTTTCTCAACACAGCAGTGAGAATAATACATGACAAAATTCACATTCTTCTTACATTACAAGTTACAATCACAGTTTCGACCAGAATGTTCACTTCCTTATCTTTAGCGCATTTTTCTATTGTGAGAGCACATATCGAAAATCCAAAATAAATAAAGTCAGATGCAAATAACAGAACATACATTTGACAGAACCATAACTTTACTCATTTCATTTCGTAAAGACTAACAACTAGTGTATAAATATACAAGATAATCTAGCTCCGTAGCGACACACTAAAGCTCCAGGACAATGTTACGTTTTTTAATTAAAATATAGAAATTTATCGTTTGAACATCTTAGTTATCATTATGAACGTACAATATAATTCCATGTTAGCGATTTATATTCTGTAAACATTGAAGCCTAAAATATTTTGTCACTCTCTTTTTTCCGTTTAGTAAATGAGTTATATTAAATAAATTGTAAAAAATACTATGCATATTTATTTATTCATATACGTATATGTGTGTAGATTACTAACATATCAGTACATTTCGCTGGAATACTAATAACAAAAGCAGAACAGAGATATAGGACAATATATGGCATTTTTGCTTCTCAGCTGTCAGAAATAGAGCAATAGATTTAGATTCAGAAATGACTCCGAATTATTGATTACGGTCAGGCCACTGCGAAGTTGACAAAACCAAAGCTATTTGCCCTAAGAAAATGAACCAACTAAAAAAAAAGGTAATGTAGTGTATTATCACCACACATCATCATTAACGTCATTAAAGTTCCGTAACATGTTTTGATAGAGCACTGGTGCCATAATAGAAACACAAACATCTTTGTCCAGAAAAATAAAGCGCAGGTTCAAAGTTGAACATGATCTCTGATATTACATATTGTT
>NW_013666569.1:0-2983 GCF_000517525.1 Limulus polyphemus | reverse complement strand
TTTTATAATTATACATTAGTTATCATCCGTGGTACTCTCAGTTTCACTGATTTTTTCAACCAATAATTAGGTAGAAACTAGAAAAACGGGAAGCTCGCCAGAAAATGCATTGAAGAGCGAAAACCTGAATTATTTCTACCGTGACTGAACTTTACACAAAGAAAGGGACTGGACACAAGCTGAAAACAGTGAAACACCCTTTATTTTAAAACACATAAACAATCGAAGTTCGAGAAGACAGTGGTACAGTATGACACCTTTACTGAAGAAAGATCTGTAATCTCGAAATTTTACGTCTTTATTTACAATCTGGGTTAAATCTTAGTTTGAACTATTTCTATCTTGTTCTGAACAGAGAGAGAGAAAAAAAAGGCCACCATATACCAATAACAGCAATATCATTCTTCTCAGGATGCAGGTGCTACTCAGGTGACTGACACTTACTCTCACTTAAAAACATGGAGCATCACCTGACTTACTAATAGAAAAGATCACTGTCTATTTCTATGCACTATATTCCATGTTACAGCAACTTTTCCTACGAGAAATCACACGCAGCACCTTAGTTGGATGACCTAGTTCCGTGAATTACTAGGCGAGGAAAACTAAGTAAAATCACTAAGTAGCTTCCTTGACCCGACTTTCTATATTAAGAATACATGCTCAATATGTACAGAACTTTTGAAAACGTAGATTACTTATGGATTAAAAACAAATATTTCTTACATTTGTGTAAGATTTCAGAAGACCTTTAGGCTTGAAAACATGTGTAGATGAGTTAAACAGCACGGCAAGTACTGAATTATTTACATTACAGGAATCATTATGAAATATATATATATGTGTGAGTGTGTTCCATGGGAATTGCTTCTTTTAGGCACAATATGCATCGTGCATGCATGTGCAAAGGGTTTTCTTCAGAAAAAAATTCAAACCAAAAAATAAAATAAAACCACGAAAGGTTAGGAAATAAGAATATTTAGAAGTTACAAAATTCGAAGGTTAAGTCTATTATTTCTAAATGAGTTTGAAGCCTTGTCATATTATTACAGTCCATTGTCACATTGTATCTTTAAAATAACCTTGAGATATATGTTACATTTCAAAAGACTACTTCTTAAAAATGCTTTCTCCAAAGCACAACATTCCTCCCTGACTTTCCATGAGTCAGTTAGTTTATGAGAAGAATGGTTTCCCAGTATTTAACTCAACAGTCTGATTGTATAAATATCCATAGGTGCTGCATCTCTCAATTTCATTAGAATGTTTTCTTGTGGAATAACTTGAACACTCCAATTGAATGAGAGGTATGACTGGAAACCTTATCTTGGTGAACCAATTTCCTGTTGCTCTCTTTCCCATTGACCAGTACGCAATCGTGTGTGGCTTGTTACAGTTTCTGCTCATATAGTTTTCTACAGTTGGTCTTTCTTTCCTAGATATGACACAAACCAACTAGTATACATTCAGCTTGGTTGCTTTGTCAGATGTAAATCCTTCTTGGTTGTTGTGTACTGTTACCTGAGACCTAGCCCCATATAATGGATTCACTTTACCAGAGCCCCGCGGGCCATATGTCTATGACATTAAACAAAACTACAGGCTTAGAATATGTCAAATTGGAGCCTGAGAAACTGAAAGAAGTATCTAAATGCCTATTTCTCAAGCATCCTATGGATTTGTCATGTGAAATGTTGCATTTGAAAAATATTTAAATCTACTTTTGGAAGAGAACTTGAAATGCTACTACTTATCACAGTTAATGAGATTTACAACAACAAAACTACAAATAATATTCACTGGAGTGTGGATAATCTTACGACATTTTGCATTGTCAGTGACTGTGGCAGAAGCCAAATAAAGTTTCAGCATCAGAAGCTGCAGACAATCTATTATGGTACATGAATGCATATATACGCCATTATGTTGTTTTATGTATTTGGTGTGAACTCAAAAGAAAATGGACTTTCATGATTTTGCAATGAAAAAACTCAAGAAAGTAAAGTTGTGAAGTAATAATCCTTATCTATGCTATTTCATCAATAAAATCACTCAAAGTCCTATAATATATTCTCTCAAAAAAAATTTCAACTAATTTATAGCCTAGATTTATATTTTTTCTTTCATTAATTAGTGTGTCTGTTTGGGATGGCATGGAACCCATGTTTTCAGTTTGCCCTGAGCCTAGAGAAATGTTGCTTGGAGCCTGCCTGAAACACGTGGACGGCCTTTGCCACTGCCTTTGTGTTCGTGGATTCTCTCATTTTATAAGACGCTACACTTTCTTTATCATGTCTGTGATATGACTTGTTGCAGGTCTCTTTCTGGATGGTCCTAGACCGTGCCCCAAATTGGTCCTTATTTCTTTGTTTCCAAGAAATATCAACATGTAGTTCTAATACACGCTGTTACACCGCAGTTTTATATCGGTTGTATTTGTCACGTGACATACTGATTTAAATATTCAAAATCGTTTTAATACAGTCTACTGAACACTCTGTAAATAGCTCTTTCTATAATCACGTTAAACATGTCGTCCGGTTTTACGGAAAGTCAACCCTCAAACTTCCGTTGGGGTGAGGCCGCCGTAGTTAGGATTATTTATTTTCTGCCGGCGCCCAAGTATCCTACATAAAAACATTACGTCTGAAAAAAAAAAGTTGGTATAGGATGACAAGTGTATCCCAGGCATGTTGTACGAATTTAACTCTTATATCGTTAGAACCAGTTTCGTGGTTTGAAGCCGTTAATTACTTAAATTTTCAGTTCATGGTATAAGAGTCTTAGAAGTATAATATTGTTACGTCTCCGTTTGTTAATTGATTTTCCGTAACTTCTTTCCGACGACGTTTTAACGACACAAGTCTTTACTTAATAAAACTGGTTTATTCTTTCCGAATATAACTTTACGATACACTTAATTTCAATATTCGCGCTAAAACAAACACTATAACGAATGAACGTTAACTTCAACAATACCCTG
>NW_013666568.1:376312-378917 GCF_000517525.1 Limulus polyphemus | reverse complement strand
TAAGAAGCAGCCTGTTTCTAGTCGTTGTATTCTATTCGTATTAATCAGTACTGTCTTCAGCCACTGTACTGTATACATGTGGATCATATCTGTCCCAGCCAGTTTAAACATGTTAAGAAGCAGCCTGTTTCTAGTCGTTGTATTCTATACGTGTTAATCAGTACTGTCTTCAGCCACTGTATTGTATACATGTGGATCATATCTGTCCTAGCCAGTTTAAACATGTTAAGAAGCAGCCTGTTTCTAGTCGTTGTATTCTATACGTGTTAATCAGTACTGTCTTCAGCCACTGTATTGTATACATGTGGATCATATCTGTCCTAGCCAGTTTAAACATGTTAAGAAGCAGCCTGGCTTCTAGTCGTTGTACTCTATACGTGTTAATCAGTACCGTCTCCAGTCACTGAACTATCTATATGAAATATTTGTTTCTGTATTCCAGGCCTATTAAATTTATCACTTAATTCAATACATCAACTGTTTCTCACCAGAATGCCTGATCTGTAGTACATACTAAACAGTAGTCTGTCACTAAAGTCCTTGCACTGTGAACATGATAATCAAGTTTGCCACTGGGACTACTGCTCACTTGATGCATATTATTCAAAAGGCTTTTGCAAAAACTTTTTAATGTCCTTTACTTTAAACTTCTTTCCAGTTAGTAGTATCACAAGGAAGTTTCAGGCATAACATGCAACAAACGTAGGTAACATAAAATAAATATTCTACTAAATTTATTAAGAAATTTCTGCAAGTTCAAAACTTGATCCCTGTTTATTCTAGACTTGCACTGAAACAATGATAAAATACACACTGTTTGGTTGTATTAAAATCCAACCTATTTAATACTTCGCTTAACAATACTGTAATTTGCCATGTGAACTGGAATGTTAGTGTTCATAGTAAGACTAGAGTGGGTTTAAGAAGAAATCCATAAACTGGTTATGTTAACAGCAACAACAAAAACATAGTGTAACCAAGAGCAGGCAGTAAACAGGTTTTACTAAAAGTATAACTCAATCTCTAACTAAACTCTTTCATTTTCACAATACTTTTTGTTTTAGTATCTGCATCATAAAAAGTCGGTGATACATTAAAAAAAATAAAGCTACTAGTATATTAAATACTACACGCAAAAGGTGTTTTACAAGTTGTTTTTTTATCTTTTCCAAATAAACTAATAACAGAAAGAATAAACACAAATTATTTATTTATTCAGTTTAACCAAGATAGCTGGCAGTAGAGGTAGGCTTTGACATATTTTGTATTTGAAAACATTAACTATCCAAAAAAGGTAATTCTATAACCATACTAACACATGGTAGGTTCAAAAATGAAACTGCACCTACCACCTGACTGAACATTTACTTGACTACCGAGAAAATGCTGGTGAAGCTTTAAAAGAGTCTAATTACAAATAACCATTCATTTTCAGGATTGTAAATGAAGAATATATTGTATCTTGTAAAAGAGTAATAAATTTGAAGAAAATTGGTAGGTTAATTCAATTGTTTGCTTTCAGAGAAACAGATGAATTATAAACTATAGAAGGGTCAGCATCCTTCGATGATACTAGAAAATCTATGTCTGTTTATCTTCACACATTCAGAAGGAATATATCCTGCTCAAGAGCCTCAATGATTCCACAAAAGACAGTGCAACTGTTCATCATGTGCACATATTCACTGAGTTATATCCTGCATAACAGTCAACATCTCTCTTTTAAATGTAGCACACATTAATCAAGTGGATTATATTTTAATGAATTCAAATAGCTTGTAATCTTTGGCTTTATGAAACTATTTTTTCTTAATTAAATGTAATTATTACCAAGATTACCAACCAAGCCAGTCTTTTTGGTAAAAAAAGAATCATCACAGTCTAAAATACAAATAAATTTATCTTACATTCATGCACAATGTTTGGTAATTTAAGACAGCATGGTAACCATCCACTTATAGAGAGAGAGAGTATCAACACAAAGATGATAACTCATGATAAGATAAGCAATATGTTAGAGCACCAAACTGCTCTTCTGCTTCTTTTAAGAAAGTACTTAGTGCTTCAAATGCATCAGTCTCTCACTGTACTTGAAAATATTGAATTTTATGCCCTGACTTGTTCTTTCAGGATAATTAAAATGGTACATAAAATGCCCATGTAGTTTAGAATATGCACAACATTTCATTAACACCAGTCTTTGAGAAGAACCTACATAAAGATAAATAACACTATAAGAAAATAATGTGTTCCCATTGCAGTTGAGAAATACAGAACACTTTAAGAGCACTAACCTATCTTTGAATTGTAATTAAGATATTTAATACTTTATAACAACAATCATTTTATGATACAAACTTCATCCTTCACTGAAATTATGCAAATGTAAAAAAAATTTAAGGCATCAACCTGCTCTTCCACAACAGTTCAAAACGTAAATAACACTTAACAGCACCAAATTGTTCTTATATGGCAACCAAAAATGTAAGTAACACTTAGCAGCACCAACTTGTTCTTATATGGTAACCCAGAATGTAAGTAACACTTAGCAGCACCAACTTGTTCTTATATGGTAACCCAGAATGTAAGTAACACTTAGCAGCAC
>NW_013666568.1:359552-375423 GCF_000517525.1 Limulus polyphemus | reverse complement strand
CTTAGCAGCACCAACTTGTTCTTATATGGTAACCCAGAATGCAAGTAACACTTAGCAACACTAATCCGTTCTTCCATGGTAGTTCAGAGCATTAGTAACATTTAATCAAAATCATAAAACAACACTTCACAGTAGCAATCTTGTCTTCATCTGTAGTAGAGAGAGTACCTAAAGCACTTTAAGGAATCAACATGTTTTCCCGCTGTATATAAGAAAATAAAATAACATTTTAAGATACCAATCTATTTTTCATCTGTAGTAGAGAAGATACAAAATTATGGTCAAATGCAGATTCTATCCTTCATCTGTACTCATCAAAGTACATAACAGTTCTTTTCACAGAATCAGAAATACCAGACTTTGGCATTAAATTAAAAAAAGAAAAGAAATCTTTATACTACTCTAATGCATTTTCTGCCTGTACCATGCTGTAGCTGAAAAAACGTAAATTCTAGATTTCTGCTCTCTGCAGAACAAAATAAGCACATCTTGTACAAATTCTAATAACTGTATTTATTTGGTTGACACTGCTAATATGTCTTCTAAATCTTTCCATATAGTACACAAGATTATCTGATGGCCAATGTGTATCATGATGTGCTAAAGACAATCATATCATTAGCACAGAAGTCTTGTGACATCATGCTTGCTTTAAACATCTGTTGGTCCATATGTCTTTTGACATGTGTGCTTGAATTCAACTTCTGCTGGATGCATTTGAATGAAAGTGACTAAAGGCATCACCTGGTGCTTGAATGTTTCTGATGCTGTGTTGCTAAAAACAAAAAAAGATTTGTTTACAAATACTGTTATAATTTGAACAAATATTCTTGTTATGTTGAGAATATTAACCTCTTTGTTTTTTATTTGTGAGGTATTGGTTATGCTAACACACTTTAAAATGTTATTTTACTTTTTTTTTAAACAAATCTGTAAGCATTAATGAAAATAAGACATGCTGAAAGATGTAAATATAAATACTTCATCATGGGTATTAAATGTATATACCAACAGCTGAGAAAATTGGCTACTCTCCATCTTCCATTGTGAAAAAAATAAAGGTACATTATCAGGGGTGTTACGAGGAGAATAAACCATTGGTTAAATATAACCAGTTCTCAGTTAATTTAACAAAATAGTTTCCATTGTAATCTGTGTGTAAAAAGTACCAATATACACATGCATATATATATATATAAATAAATCAAAAACATTACAAAACGACTCAAAAATCAAAATTAATTTTTCCATTACCAGTCCTTGTTGTCATCATTAACACTCATAATAAATAATGTCTGTGGCCATAACACCCAAACATGTTTGGAATATTCCATCTATCAGACAAGATCCATATACCGATATCAAATTAGCCAGCAACTAAGGAAAATCAGTTAATGGTTGGGAATTGAGTGCTTGAACCCACAATGTTTCAGTTCCTACTGTCTTTTGCTGTCTGCAGGCAGTTACCCTTAATATCTAGATACAACTTTAAAGTAGAAATAAACCACCCTATATTTCTACAATGTAAAACACCCAACCTCCACCCTTTTATGAGATGTATAAAAAGGCTGCAGATAGCAAAAGACAGTAGGAGTTGAGACATTATTGGTACAAGAACTCAACTCCTAACCCTTAACTGATTTCCTTAGTTGCTGGCTAGTTTAACATCGTCGTCTGGATCTTGTCTGATAGATGGAATATCTCCAAAGTGTTTTGTTGCTACAGCCACAGATATTATCCATTGAGTTTTAATGATGACAACAAGGACTGGTAATGGGAATTGTTATTTTTAAGTCTCTTTGTAATGTTTTTGATTGATATTAATTGCCTTATTAATTGCTGATAAAAAAGTTGCTTGTTTCCAATTATTGTATTTAATAGCTTTGTAACTATTGATTTATTATATATGTACAACAGAAATACAAGCATACTGTAGGCGTAGAATGCACATTAAAGAAAACTATTAAACAAGACCTCAAGAATCCATAAATAATACAATACTACACGAACTGGTTATATCCTTGATAATTATAATTGTTAATAGTGAAACCAATACTAAGAAAACAAAACAAATATCAATACTTTCGTGTCCTAGGTTTCAATAATATATATATATATATATATATATGCAAAAATTCTGTTCAAACCATAGAGGAGTGAATATGAAATTTCACTTTAGGAAATCATATTCATTTTAAGTCAAATATCTTCCAAGTTTGGTTTATCAGGTTTTGAATACATAACACATAAATGTAATTAATATTGAAACCACTAGGAAAAATATATACAAATAGCATTTTATTTCATGATTTGTGTTGTTATGAAAACAATGATATTACACGACAGAGATAGTAATCATGTGTGACTTACCACATGACGTCGTCGTTCCACAAAAGTGGATAAACGTGCAGTTGACAAAACATGATTAGGCGAGCGATGTCCACCCTAAAAAAAAAAGGGGGGGGGGATTAACCTGAATTTTGTAAACAGGCATTAAATCCTCTTTTATTCTTGCTTCATATCCAAATACAACTGAATTAGAATTAACCTCAGTGATTCTGTATCAACAATAATGTTATAACACTGATTATGTAAGATTTTAATAACTTCATAAATCTTTGTCTTCCATTGACAGAAATGGGATTCTTTATGGCAGAAAAAAAAAACTGACAACAATGGTATGAAGTCACAATAACCTGAGAGAATACAATTACCTAATTTCATAGTTTCTTTAACATGGAAAGCTATGGACAGCAAAGCACAGGAGTCAGTGAGGTCAACTGACTCCTCCTCGTTTTATATTGGGTGTAAAATGATGGTTTTGAACCTCTTTCTTTTTGTTTGTTTCTTTGTATGTGAGTGTATATATATATACACTCACTAGCTCACATATTCATCCAACTAATCATTTCTATGGGTACAATCAAATGGCCTACTAATCGCTGGGCCTTACTCAGCCCAAGAGCATAAAAGGATTGATTTGCATTCATTTTTGAAGTCAAATGCAAATCTTTGCACTGGATTTGCAAACTTTGGCTCTTCAAGTCATTCAGATGATGCTGACATAATTCCTACATGATAGTCCAACTTAGTAACCAATAGCTTAGGTTTAACAAGCTTGCTTCTGAACCTTCTGGAATGTTTGAATTTGTAACAGTTGAAAATATGAAATAGTTCCTTTACCAATTTCATTCATTTCTGACAGTACATAATTTAACACTATAGAAATCAAAACAATTAACAGAGTACTAGGAAACCATTAGCAGATACTCTCTGAAAGATAATTCAGAACATCCTCTTAAGGTTTAATCAATAACTGTTGGGTTCAGTGCTATGATGGAACTAGCAATATGTACAGAAAATTTACTGGAATACAAGCAAAGATACATGAGCTTTGTCCATGGACAGTTTTTATTCATTGCTAAATGCACAGTTTTAAACTTGGCATCATATGATACATCATGATCTGTCCCACTGATACAAGATTATTAGAACCAAGAATGAGATATAAATAATGTAATCAAAGCATCACCAAAGAAAATAGTATTTTCTGGACAGATTAAACACAATCTTACAGATAAAGTTTCATCTCAACCAATTTAGCCTACTATTCCCTACTCTATATTCAGTTTTAACCAACTATGTTGAGATAATACACTCAGTGGGTGAAATTACATAAGCATATAAAGGTGATGCTGGTAGCGAGGCTGGGTGGATTGGCAAGCCGCCTTTGATACTTATAATGCTACATCAGTATGGAAAAGGTTGTACAAGTATTCTTACCATTCAAAGAAATCAGTACGTTATTGCAATTTCACCACCTTTCTGCTGTTGCAGCAAAAAACTGCTTTCAACCATCTAAAACAGGGATGGCCAACTTCTTTAAGCTTGTGGGCCAGTTTCTTACCTAAACTGTAGTCTGGGGGCCAAAATCACATGATCAAGTAAAGTGCATTCAAAATACTTGCTTAATTTAAATTCCTACTGTCTACTATAGACCCTCAGTTAATTATACTATTTTGAATGAATAGCTGAGTTAAAATTTGAAGAAAGTTCTCAGAACCATCATAGGACTGGTTTGGTCATGGTTTCATCTTCTGTTTTGCCAGTTTGGCCAAAATAAAATATGCTTTAAAAAATTGGAGCTAGATAAAATATTTCTGCAAGTTGAATCCAGCCTGCTGGTCAACAGTTGTCCAGTTGTGATCTAAACTCTCAGTTTTGGGAGTCGTAAAAAGAAGTGTCATGCAGTCATTGAAAAAAAAAAAAGCAGAATTTCTTAAACTAGAAGCCCCAAATTTGCCACACAGCAGACATCTGATACAATAACGAAGCAGTGATGGTAATCTTCACCAATTTATGTTACCAGAGAGGTCTTAACATTAAATATACAATGAATTTCTTGACACTTTAGCCAAGGCAGTAAAAGCAAGATCTATGCAACCCAAATTTGAAATGTTTGTGAAAGTAGAATAAATTATCCTAAAATGTGCTAATCATTAAGATATTTATAGGACAGCTTAGAAATAAAACTGACATTAAACTGACACTGATGGCAGATGTGACAAGGTTCAATTAACTATGCTACTTGAAGTAGAAAGAGGCAAACTTAAAGTAGCAACTATGACTCAAGTATGCCATACGTTTATTAGAGAGGTGGGACATGCAAGAATTCTGTCTCCAGACATTCTTCATCTCTAGCTACAAAGTTATCTGCAGAATGATCTTTTTAAGCATTGCACTGACTGAAGACCTGCCTTAGGAAAACAGTCTAGATATTCTGCATGTACACAAATAATAATTCATTCTACAAGAGTGTATCATGTGCAGATGTATAAATGTAAACATTTGGAAAATTTTAAAAAAGTATGAACATTATAAAGCTGGTATAATTGCAGACACATAAGGGAGGTTAATTAGTATTGTTTATTGTTAATGTAGAGTTCCATCTGATAAGGCAAATTAGTTTACAGTTTTGAAAAAACAAAAAACTTCCCAATGCACAAAAATTGCCTTTTTTTATTGTAACTGACTTTTAATTTTTTCAAATTAATAAACTGCTTTGACATACTGCAAATTATGAATATTCTATCTTTGGATCATACTGATAAAAAAAATTACATTTTTAAAAAGTTAAACAGTTATATGTGTTTTGTGATATTCAGCAAACTACCTGCACATTAATTTAATATAGACAATATATACAAGATAAATACAATTTTCCACAGGTATTTTTTTTCACAAGAGTAAAAGTTAAAAAAAAATGTTGCAAACTTATTATTATGAAGAAACAACTAAATTTGTTGAAGTAATATAAGTAAATAAATAATGGGTCAATCTAATTTTGTTTAATGCCTAACATGATAATGAATTTTAAATATGTAAAATCTGTTGATGGTTGGTGCTTTGCCCAAGATCTGACTAGGAAAGCTTACAGCACTCTTCCAGATTCAGCTGGATTGTCTGGTGCTGAAGGCATCAGAACCTCCCTCCCTCATCAAATACCATCTTATAATTTGATCTTCATCCCTCACTTTTAAAACTGTTTCACAGTCTTTACGTGATGCTATTTCCAAATGTTTACATTACTAATTTCTCATCTTGGGTGTTCTACCACATACTAGGAGTAAAATCTAAACTTAGAATTAAAATTATTCTTGATGAGCAGGCAAAATGTTTGAGTAAACAAAATAGTTTTGCTCTATAATTGTGGAGCACAAATGAATTCTTGTTAACACTCCAATTAACATTAAAACTCGACTATTCAACATAAAAATACATAAATTATTTACAGCCTATGTAAACCATACCGTTTAAGTAAAGAAATGGAATGCAAATACAGTAAAACTAACCTGACGTAACCAGAAATTTTGCAAAATATCTTCTGAAGATAATCTCCGGTGAGGTTCCTTAATTAGTAATTGGCTAATCAGGTGTCTTGCTTCTCTGGTGACATGAGCAAAATAATGGTTTGGGAAGGAAAAATCATTTCTAAGAATGTTAGAACATGTCTCCTCATCTCCTTCCTCCATAAAAGGAGAGACTCCACTGAGAAAGACATACAATACCACTCCTACACTCCTAAAGGACCAAACAAACACCCTTCTTCAATCACATCAATTATTCAGATATGGCATTTTTTTTATGGAGTAAAATATAACAAAATCAAATTGCTGTCTAAAATTTTGGACTAATACAGGATGATTCTAAAGAAAACTTGTATTTAAAATTATCATATCTTAAAAATAACTTATTTCATGAAAACAAAATTTCAACAGAGGCACACTAAAAATAATTTATTCTTCAAAATCATATGATACTGAATACCTAAACTGGTTAGATAAAAGTTAACATTTTTTGTATTTCTTTGTCTCTTTCAGGATCAATGTACACATATAATCCTTGTAATAGTTTCATATGGGGATTGGCTCAATATGCTAACACTTACTGATATCCTTGATAATGGTGAGTCAAAACTAGTTGGGCATTTTATATAGCTAATGTGTATTAATTTTAAAAATTAATATTTCCTATCACATTTCTTACTTTGTAGGTGTTACTGTGTCAGCACTGTGAAAGTTTTCCTTAGAATATATATATTTATATGGCAGGATTTAATAGATCAAACATAATTATTATTTTTAAATGTTAACCTCATAAATTCATTTTTTTTTTTAAAGTATTGAGAATCTGAAGTAACTGTGAAGTTTTTCTAGAATATATCTTTACAACTGTCATCATGATAATTTCAAAGCACAAATAGTCTGTTGGATAAAACCATAAATTTTCTAAAATAATTTAATTAAGATGAGTCAATAAACCATGCAAATGAGTACTTAAAGTAGAAGTTACTGCAAATGGTAAAACATAAAACCCTATAGATCTTGCAAAAAAACAAAACTACATGTTCAAACAAGTATGAAACTCATCTAAAATGGATACAATAAGTAAAAACTTAGTAAAATAAAGCAACATTGCTTTTAATATTCTTTTAAGGAAATACAAGAAAAACTAATAAACTGTTTGCAGAATTTACTTAAGCACATTAACATCACTTTATATGTGAAAGTAAACTGCATACAGCAGGATGGAGTGATGAAAAACCTTATTTATGAAGAAAGGAATTAAGTAGTCAAAAAATGTGAAATTCAATGTCATGGAGGTATATTGTGGATTTTATTTTTACTACATTAATAAAAACATTAAGGAGCAGATGAAAGAAAACATTAATTTTTAAGCTGCATGGGTACATATGATGCACAGAAAATCTAGTCTGTCTAAGATGTAAACAAACATTTTGGTTACTTAAATGAAGCACTAACACATGTTACTGCTTATGTACTTGAAAATATTTTTCATACGTTTCTGACTCACCAGATGTCAGTATAGTAGGAGACAGGTTGTCCTGAAATAACCTCTGGTGCAGCAAACTCTGGATTTCCCAGTAGTGTGTGGATATATTTGTTGCAACTATCAAGGCTGTGGGCATCACCAAAGTCAATTAGTTTTAAACAAGGAGATAACTGCTGGGTATCCACCATCAGATTTTCTGGCTGTAAACATAATGCATATATGCAAAAATGGTACATCTATTTTGCAGTTTACAGATACTACCTAACAACCACAAGTGTTTATATCCTTCATTAGATAGAACAAAATATAGTTTTATAGATATGATGAAACCTTTTTCAAATGCTGATATTTCTTAAAACTGAAACAAAAACTAAGCTTCCACAATGGAAAACATTTTAAATAGCCTGTAATTCTATTCATTCATATCACATTTCTATTACATAATATTTTGTCAGTAAAATCATGTATGTAACATTTTCAAAACTTACCTTAATATCCAAATGAACAATAACTTTTTGATGAAGATACCTTACTACCTCTACTAACTGGCGCATGAACATACAAACTGTTGTCTCATCATAACTGGTCTTGTCACAAATGTATTCAAACAGCTGTGGACCTTGGACTCTATGACACATAAATTATTAATTTTCATATTAAATTCTGTAACAAAGCAAGGAATTACAGAGCATTGTAAGTTTGATTAACATAAGTTTCACTTTTAGCAAAATAAGTTGAGTAAAATTTAACTGTAGTATGTATAACTTTAACTCATGTATTGTTTTCACACATGGTAGTTTACATATTTTTCACATAGGACATTATGTATGATCCACAGATATTAAGTTGTAGTCTTACAGTTTAAGAACACTTTTAAAGGCAGTTTGTTGTTCACTTCGTTTGTTTTAGTAAGACTCCAGTCATTAATTCTCAAATTATTTTGCCATGAGATGTGACAGTGACCTAATATGATCATATAAGATTTGCACACAACAAAAGTTTGTTATATACGTTTGTGTGTAGCAAGTGAAGGTTATTGATAAAACATGGAGGTAGCTCAATATAAAAGAGAAAATATCAAAAGAGCTAATATGAGATATGGTATCAAGACACACGGTAGTATGTCATGCAGCCAAACACAACCTGCTGCAGGACACACTGTGTGTTATTAATATGAGTGATAGTTTAGTGGTTTTCCACCTTCTGTATCTCAGACATGCCATACTGGACTTTTACTTCAAGGCAATCCATTAACAAATACCTGAGATATAAAAAATCCAATTTTGACTGAGTTTCTTCCTTTTTTTCTTTGCATCAGAAGTACAGAAACTTTATTTAATAGAAAAACATAACTTTTAATGATTTTTTTTCAAATTTGGTACACTAATAGATTGTTTACAACCTACAATTAGGAGTTGCATTTGGTGTAAATATAAACCACATGTGCAAAGTTATTCAACAAAAACTGCTCAAATCTGATGAAACTTTTTGAGCATGCCTATGCAAAAAGTCTTGCGAATTAACAGTCTAACATTTTTACTATAGCTTCACTTCCAAGTAAAAGTGGACAGTTTTTAGTTTTTTTGTCATTCGGATTAAAGACAGCTGATTTAGAACAGAAAAACTATAAGGTGAAAAGACGTACAGATACATAAATATTAGTTAGGCTAAGCAAAATAGATTATCAGTTTCTAGCTGAAGTTTTCAAAACAATCATACAGGTGAAGGGTTATCATTCATTATGAACTTTTAAGCACAAATTTACTACATTTTGTGGGAATTATCCTAATTAAAAGAGTGTTTAGTGTCAAGTGATATTAACTTAAGCAATTAGCATAAATAATGATGCTTGATACAGCTGTACTGATTGCATGGGGGTGATGACAAGAAACTGTTAATCTGAACTCTACTGTATTACTATAAAGAAAGCAACTAACACTGTTTTAGAGAGGAAAACTACCCTAATGTATTTTAAAGAATCTGTTGGTTCTATAAAGTAAAGGTCTGTTCCAAGTAATAGGGTTGTGATTCTAAAATTAATGTGGGTTACTATTGAGTGTCACTTTCTTACTTGCTGTGGTTTGTTGGTGTGTCATGATATACAGTCAAGAACACCTTAGGTGTGAAGAAAAAGGTGCGGCCAAACTGGTAGCTACATTAATAGAATTGATAAGAATTTTACCAATAAATATTCATTCATTGGTTAGCTTGGCCACATATTTTGTATTATCCACCATCATGCCCCAAGTTTAACAAAAATGCAGCATGGCTAACTAATGAATGAATATTTACTGTAAAATTCTTATCAATGCTATAAGTGTAGCTACCAATTTTGATTTCAATCCTTTAAGTCACACCTAAGGTGTTTTTGATTGGACAAATTTACAAACAGCAATTTAAGGTTATATCCATTTATGTCTAACAAATGATTCTTATAAACTTTTGCATAAAGGAAATGAAGATTATACACATTTCCAAACAGAAAGTGTACTACAGTTGTATAGATCTGTGTGTAATATAAAATACTAAAGTACAAATGGATAATGTAAATGTCCAGCTAATTAAAAATATAAAACTCTTAAAGATGTAGTAACAGTTGTGGAACATTATTATATGTTCCAACATTCAATAAAAACTACAGATGTAACAACAGAACAAAGTGAAGTGTTCACACATTTAACAATAAAAACCACCTACAGGTGTAGCAACAAAAAGTGCTGGAAATTGAGTACATGTTAAGACATCCAACAATATGAAGAATCTGCAGATTGAATGTAAGAATAAAGAGCCTGAGAGTGTAGTAAACCTGAAACACTTAACAGTATAAGCCACTTAACAGATGGAATATGAGAACAAAGGGCTAGAGAGTATAGTGGTATTATATAACATAAACTGCCTAAGATATGTTAAGATATTAAATCGTATAAACCACCTACAGATGTAGCAACAAAACAAAATGCTGTAGAGTGTAGTAAGTGTCTAGCGCTGGCACTAGTTGATGATGATGAAGATCTCGCAACATCAACAATTCCTTCTCCACTGTTTCTGGGTCTTGCCTCTTTTTACTGACAAACTTAGCTACCATCTACAAGAAATATAAAAATGCTCTGTTAAAATATCTTTTAACAAACAGAAATCCAGCAACATTAATCAATGCAAATTTAAAGCAGAAAATAGGAATTATGCATTATAGTTTTCAGAAGATTTTTTTTATCATTCTGCTTATTCAGTGTTTAATATTATTTTTATAACTTTATACATATATTAATGAATGGATTTTAGTCAGTTAGGAGTATTAACATATTTCGTAAAAAGGTGGTTACAGTTTCATTTATGAAACATTGAATGTTTTGAAATTCAGAAAACTCAAAGTTACCTTCACAACAAAATCTCATTTCACTCTGGAAAATATACTGCTTTTGAAAATAAAAAGAAGAAAATAACACAGGTCTGTTTCATTTAATCAGACAGAAAGTATAATAATGATATTCAAACATTTAGAATTGTCTATGAGAAAAATACCTCATAAAAAAGTGACACTTGTGTTTCTTATGACCTTAGATATTAAGTTTAAAACAAATAAATTTTTTAGTCAAAACCTTATTACAAAGTTTACATTATTTGAGTTTTATATCTGAATGATCTATAATAAATAAATACATGCTATTATATTATCATCAATAAATCAATTACTTTCTGTTATTTATTTACCTGGGAACCAGAAAGTTTGTGGGCACACCTCTTTACCACAGCAAAACGTCCTCTGCATTACAAACAACAAAAATTTATCTTATGTCTGTGAACACATTTTAGAATCTCTGTTTTGCCTAATGAACAAAAATGTTATCCAAAACTCATCAGATTGGAACAATATTTTGTACTTCATTTTTTTTATATTTGTTAGAAGGTTTAACTTTTTATTTAAACAAAGTGCCCAGTATCCAATGAACTCAAGAAGATCAAATGGTCACTCTGATAACTCATATCGAGATAGTGGGACAATTGGCAATATTAGAGTTAGAATAAATAAATATAAAAGATCAAATTGAATATATAATATTGTTAGATATACATGACCGTTTTAATGTTAGTATAGTGCAAGTGTTAAATTTAGTTATTTTTAGAAGTGTTAGTTTATCACAAGTTTGTTTATGTAACTGTGCGAATCATACGTTATGTAGTTCGACTGTTATAAATTGGCAAATATTGTATTATTGTGTCATGTTACTCGAACCTTCTAAGTTTTCGAGTATTATTCCATCATAATATCTCATACTACATGGAAAGTTCTAGGCCTCAGTTGGGCCATTTATAAATATGCATCGAAAATGTAGTTCAAGTTGAGACAAAGTTAGTAAAATAGTTAAATAGACCTAGACTGTGTATTTGTAAATTAAGCAGTAAAGAGCGTATTGAGTTTTTTTTTAAGCGAAATTATCACAGACTGTATCGTAAGAACAGAGTAGAGAAAAATAACTTGCCCTGTCAATTGTGTTCTAAAGTAATTGAACAAACCTGTGTGGACTTTTGACAAAAAAAGAATTATTTATAGCTATGGATACAACTGTGGTAACTATTAGTGCAATGTAAGTAACATTCTCCCAGATTGTATTGTAACAACAGAGCAGAAGAAAATAATTCATCTTGTCAATTGTGTAATAAAGTAACTGAACCAGCCTGTGTGGACTTTAAGGAAAAGAGACAATTATTTAAAGCTTTATATGCAACTGTGGGGATTAACTGTGTAACTAATATTTGTATATATGTTTGACTTATTTTAATATGGTATTTTAAAACAAGCAGACGGTGTGGTGTTTGTTTACTGTTGAAATTTATTGCCAACAAGTCAGGGATACCTACTGTACAGAATCTTGCCAACACATGTAAAAACCTGACAAATATCTGTGGAAAGTGGTGTATTGGATGTGTTCATCTATTCTGCTTTCAAAAAAAAATGACTTACAATTTCTATTAACTTATGATCAAAGTAAGCTACCTAATAGATCATAACTACACATCGACCTGGTAATGAAAATTAGCAAATTAAATATACTGTCCTCATATTTTTATTTATAAAGATTAGAATGTATTATTTCATCGGTTGGGTACCCTTGCTGTTAATAATATTTTTGTCTGCAAACCCAATAATATCTCATGAGGTTTGGTCAGCTTTAGAGATCTAGATTAGTCCTCAATTTATATACTAAGCTAACAATGCAAAATAATCCAGATAATAAGAATATCAAGATAAAAGAATAAAAATAAAATATATTTATTAAGCAATCTAACCAACACGGTTAACGAAAGTAAAATTACAATAGGAAGAGAGTATACCTTACTTATGGAACATATGAACACTACTAGTTAGTTGATGTACTTCTACAGATTTAATGTTCCTTGAAAAACTAGACATCACTCTATGAAAAACTTTACACAGTCCTCCCTAACAATGTCTGGAATACAAAACAAAACTAACTGTTAGTTAATCTTTTACTTACCTACCAAGCTCTTCCAACTCATCATAATTTTTGTGAAAGTCTTCTTTCCATCTAACACGTGAATGCTTCCTTGGAATCACAGAATTTCCTTTGGGTTCTGTGAAAATATAGTAACTGAAACTGCTGCTACTCTACATCATTTTAAAGTTCCCTGCAAATTGTTTTGACTATACTGTTCATTTTGTGTACAATAAGAGCAACTGATGGTTACATATGTATTAGGTCATCAAGAAATTAATGTTGCTTTTTTTTAGATGAAAAAACCAGAACACCTTATATATCAAAACATATATTAAATGAAATAGTCTCCATTCTTATCGATGATGCTTTTCCATCTTACAGTCGGATTGTTAATGCCCTGATTAAAGAAATCACTTGGCTTTGAAGCAAAAAACATGTCGATGTCCTCTTTAACACTTTCCACATTTGTATACGTTTTTCCATGCAAATGAAAAATATGGTAATTTGATGGTGTCATATCTGGAAAATATGGTGGGTGGGGGAGAACATCCCAACCCAACTCCATAATCTTGTGTTGTGTCAAATGTGCCACAAGTGGATGTGCAATGTTGTGGAGAAAAAGAACACCTTTCCGATTAACAAGTGAAGGGCATTTCTGATGAAGGGCTTGATTTAAATGTTCCAGTTGTGGACTATAGATCTCTGCATCATAGTTCGCTGTAGATTGAGGAGTTCGAAATGAATTACTCCTTCATGTCCCACCAAATCCAAAGCATCACTTTCTGTAGATGGAGTCCAGGTTTTGGAGTTGGAAGTGGTTTTTGTCTAGGACTTAGCCATTGTTTTTGGTGTTTAATATTTGCATAGAGAATCCATTTTTTTATCACCGGTGACAATTCTGTCCAAAAGTGGTTCAGGCACATTACGTGCCAGAACAGATGAAGCAACATTCACACGTTGGAAACGATGATCATCGTTGAGTTCGTGAGGCATCCAAACACCTTCTTTATGGACTTTTCACATATTCCTTAGATGTTTACTTATTGTTTCATGAGACAAGCAATTTCAGGGCCATTTCATGAGTGTGTTGTTTTGGTTTAGACTCAACAAGCGTCTTCAGAGCATCAATATCAATTCCAACATGTCAGCCCCTGTCATCACAGTTTTTAAGGTTAAGGTCACCTGAACGAAATTTGCTAAACCATTGTTGACACTTATCAAAGTTCCAAACATTTCCATAAACTTCTTTGATATTCTTTGTGGCTACAGAGGCGTTGGCATTGTTTCCCTTCTTGTATTCAAACAGCATTACATGCTGAATATGTGTCTCGTTGTGTGCCATCACTATAAAGGATTAGAGTATACTAAACTTTACACCTTATATAGGCTATACTAACGTGATGTTTAGGCGGTTCGTTTAACTATTATACATGATGTAAGTTTTATGGGGAGTGGTTAATGAAATTGTTCCAAAATGCAACATTAATTTCTTGATGACCTAATACTTTTAACAAAAAATTTTAATTTATAATTACAATGAACTACAAACAAATATTTATTTTGTATTTCATTTAATGAACTAAATTTTCTCATACAGTTACATGTAGAATTCACTGTCTTGCTAAACCATTTTCTGTTGAAGTTTATTTTTTTTGCAATTCAAATGTACATAAAAAGGAAACTTGAACAAGTATAGATTAATAGAAGATTTAGAAATTTTTAACTGACCTGACACAGGGATATAGACAGGGTCAGACTGCTGCCCAGGATCACTAATTCCAACCTCATTGTTAGCTGTGACACGAAACAGATACAACTGTCCCTCAGACAAGTCTTCTAGCACCTGAGAGCAGTTGGGTGCATAGGCTATGGCAACATTCCACACTGTGGAATCTAAAAGAAAGAGAGGTATAAAAATAGGTTAAGATTTGATAAATTAAAATTGAAAACCTTTCCCCAGAGGTAACACACATACACTTTTCATTTGATAAACGTGAAATCTACAAGTCTTATTTTTGTTGGTAAAAAATTCTCCTATACAACAGATACTTGAGAGGACAAAAACAAAATGTTGACATTATAATCCATTTATGGTAAGTACATATTATGAAGCAAAATGGGAAGTATTTTCTGTGGTAGATGAAACAAAGCAGTCAAGATTTGTTTAAACAGAAAGAATTGGCGAATATAAATGAAAATGTCCAGAAAACACAATGTAGTACTAGTTCTTTCTCTAAATTTTTGTATACAATAAAGTATACAAGTTACCTGGTTGAGAGTATTCAAGTGTGTAGGCTACCAGAGGAGAGTTTCCAGAATACAATGGGGGACTCCACTGTAAACACACAGTGTTACCATTAAGTTCAACAACATATGGTTTTCCAGGTGGTGATGGCTTTCCTGAAGATAAAAGAAAAATGCTAGAACATTAATATACAAAGATAAGTTTGAATTACACTAAATTTATAAAACAGTTTTAACAATTTAGAGATCAACATGAATTATCAGAAATGTTTCTTTTTCTTTTGATAACATTTTATGAAATGTGCTTTATTACAAAATCAGTGTGCACAAAACAAGTTTCATCACAAAAATGTGATTTCTATCAAAAATAATTTATAATGATAACTTTATATATACCATCTTATCATTACCAATGCTAGCCCTAAAAGCAATTTCTTTACATGATGTAAACTATTCATCTTAGTAAGTTCTTTAAGAAAATTCTATACACAGTAGAATATGGTCAGTGATGCTAGTTTATAAAGATTTCTGTATAAGGTACAATTTAATCAATTATAATAGTCTATACATTTCTTTACAAGTTACAATTTAGTCAATTATACTAGTCTATACATTTCTTTACAAGTTACAATTTAGTCAATTATACTAGTCTATACATTTTTTTTACAAGTTACAGTTTAGTCAATTATACTAGTCTATATATTTCTTTACAAGGTTCAATTTAGTAAATTATACTAGTCTATACATTTCTTTATGAGGTTCAATTTAGTCAATTATACTAGTCTATACATTTCTTTACAAGGTTCAATTTAGTC
>NW_013666568.1:340941-358968 GCF_000517525.1 Limulus polyphemus | reverse complement strand
ATTTCTTTACAAATTACAATTTAGTCAATTATACTAGTCTATACATTTCTTTACAAATTACAATTTAGTCAATTATACTAGTCTATACATTTCTTTACAAGATTCAATTTAGTCAATTACACTAGTCTATACATTTCTTTACAAGGTTCAATTTACTAAATTATACTAGTCTATACATTTCTTTACAAGTTACAATTTAGTCAATTATACTAGTCTATACATTTCTTTACAAGGTTCAATTTAGGCAATTATATTAGTCTATACATTTCTTTACAAGTTACAATTTAGTCAATTATATTAATCTATAGATTTCTTTACAAGTTACAATTCAGTCAATTATACTAGTCTATACATTTCTTTACAAGTTACAACTTAGTCAATTATGTTAGTCTATACATTTCTTTACAAGGTTAAATTCAGTCAATTATACTAGTCTATAGATTTCTTTACAAAGTTCAATTTAGGCAATTATACTAGTCTATAGATTTCTTTACAAGGTACAATTTAGTCAATTATACTAGTCTATACATTTCTTTACAAGGTTCAATTTAGTCAATTATATTAGTCTATAAAGGTTTTGTACAAGATATAACTTGGTTAGTTATTCTAGTTTATAGCAACATCTTTACACGATCATTTATACTAGTCTATATATTTTGCTACAAGGTATTATTTAGTCAATTATACTAGTCTATAAAGATTTCTCTAGAAGGTATAATGTGGTCTAGATTTCTTTATAAAGTATAATTCAATCAATAACACTAGATTTCTTCACAAGGTATTATTTAGTTAATACTAGTCTACAGAACTCTTTACAAGGTGTAATTTAATCATTTATACTAATCTATAGATTTCTTTCCATGGTATGATTTTGTCATTTGTATTAATCAATATATTTCATTAGAATCTATCATCTAGTTAGTTATAGTAGTCTACAGAGATTTCTTTTCAAGGTATAATTTAGTTACACTAATCTATAGATATATTTACATTGTTTAATTTATTAACGTATTCTAATCTAAAGGTTTATTTGCAAGGTATAATTTAGACAGTTATACTAGTCTATACATTTCTGTACAAAGTATAACTTGGCCACATATATTGACCTACAGATTTCTTTATAATCTATTATTTAGTTGATTATACCAGTCTTTAGATATTTCTTTTCAAGGTACAATTTGGTCTGTTATACTATTCTATTATAAAATATCTTTCCAATAAATAATTTGATCAGACATACTAATCTATAAACTTCTTTAAAAGGCATAATTTAGTTACCTTACTAGCGCTCATCTATACTGAATGTTTTTTTCCAAGCTTTAAATGTATTTCATTATTCTAAATGTAGCCTAAAAAAAGGGTTTTTTCACAGTGTGTGCATGTGTTTACATAAATTCGTGTAGATAAATATCCAATTTTAGTAAACTGTTTTAAGTGATACATTTATATGAACTTACTCTGATTTTGTATTTGTGTTATTCACTCACATATAGTTTTTACTTCTTTTGCAATACCCTAAATTGTTAGGTAAAAGAATTCATCCTTCAGTTGTTAAGCTTGAAAAGTCTGTTAAGAGTCAACTTCTATATTTTTTATTTATTTTGGTTTTTGTTTAGATTACAATGTATGAATGAAATATCTAATATATTCTTTATAATCACATTCTTCTTTCATGATTCAGAGCTGTACTACCTTACAATTAGCAGACATGAAAAAAATATATAAGTTGCAAAGTACATATTTTACCTAAAACTGTAAGAAGAGCAGTGGTTGAAGCAATGTGGTGATTGGAAGTCACTAAACATGTGTACTCTCCTGAATCTGACAACACACATCTGTTGACAATAATAGTACAGTAGCCATCATTATCACATGTTGCAGTCACTCTCTCCTTCAATGGAGCCCCATCTGGTGGCCACAATGATCCTTCTGGTGATGGAGAACTGCCCTCTGGTGATGAGAAACTTTCTTCAAGTGGAAAAGAAATATTTTGGTCTGAAGGAGATGGTGACCTTTGGGCATCCATAAAAAGGTCTTGGTTTCTTTGGGAGTGATCAGTATGAATTTTGATTATTTCTGATCCATCTGAAAGCAACCAATTAATCTTGATTTGTTTAAAAGGTACAACTCTGCATGTGAGAGCTGCTGTTGCTCCTTCTGGGACAACAAGATTGTTTAAACACTCTACAAAATGGAATGAGGTGTCCACAGACAAGAATGGGGCATCCTGAAGGAAGAAATAAATATTACTTTATTTCACTTTCTCACAAGTTAATTATGAGGAATAATAATCAGTATAATCATTATAACAACTGTAGTGAAAATCTGTGTCCACATTTTACACCATTCATATATTTTAAGTAAAAATGTATCAAACAAATATAAACACACACATGTGTATATAAAAAGTTATATAAAAGTAATTACAGCAGTATCACCCACTACTGCCATCTTGAAAATGGCTTGCAAATTTGTATCCTCTGATGATTTCAAAGATATATTTATACACATGGAATGATCACTTTGAGCATTATCTATTGTAAAAACATAGTTGTCAGGATTTGAGCAAAGTATAAGAGCAATCTAATGTTTTCAAGCATAAACTTTCCGTAACATCTTTACCTCAGTTTTGGGAGTAGAGAGAGGTGAATCTGGGAAACTGTGTGTAGTGAGGATTAAACTTTCATCAAGTGACCTTCTTTCCTTCTCCTTCTTATCTGATTTGAAACTTGGCTTGCGAAACTTGAACGACCAGTGCTTCCTGGTGAACAGTAATACTTTTAATAATACACATCTTCCTCCGTATGGTGTTTACAAATATTTTAAATACATCTTACTTTTGTTCTGAAAACTTTCAAGAAAATGACAAATAATTCAACAGTATTTTCAGTGCAATTTTACATCTATTCATGCAACACTATTTGTAGCTTTAATTGTACAACTGACAAACAGAAACTTTCAGATACATTTTCACACTAATTACTAACAGCATGGAATTTCACTGATAGCTGGATATGATGTAGTCTTTGATGAAAAATTTGCTACATGTACTTGTAGTTGACTGTTCAAATCTTAAGTATGATGGCCTAATAAAGTTTATAGTAATAATCCCTTTTATTTAACAACTAATTTTATTCAAACTTTCAACCCCAAACATTTTTTCAATCAGCTATTAAATGAAATGTATTTATATTTCAAGTCAGTAAATATACATTTGACTAATCTAAATCTTTCAAACTGGCCAAACCTCATGAGATATTAATAGGACAACAGCTGAAAATATCATTAACAGTGTATTCATCGAAATGATGAAACAATGCATTCTAACCTTTATAAGTAAGAACATAAGAAAAGTATACTTATTTAACTATACTAAACACCAGGTCAATTTTTAGTTTCATTATAAGTAGGTAACTTGCCTTGATCAGAAGTTAATATTCATAAGATCTTAAAAAACATTAACAAAAATCTTGTAATATTATTTTTCAGATAAACAATGTTTGATCAGTCTGTCTCTGACAATCACTGAATCAACCCACTTTTCCTTTGAAACTGGTACATGTAAAATCAACACCTACCTTCCTCCTTCCTTTACTTGTGTTAATACATTAACTGGAACCCACCCATCATAAGGTGAGGAACAATCTCCAGTTGTTTTTTGTACATGATATCGGCTCTGCTGAGGGTCAGTAGCCAGTAACTGGACAGTGTCTCCTTTAGTCAATGATATCTCTCCTTCATTAACTCCATCAAAGTCCATTATAGCTCGCATCAAGGTTGGGGATGGTAAATCCTAATGACCAGTAAAATATATTTTAAATGCAGATTTAGAAAATTATGAAACTTATACCTGGCATAGGCTCATTCTGCCTATAATATTTCATGTAGGCTTATGCCTGCTGTATGTTCAGTGCGGTAAAAAGTACTCTGTATTCATGATACAGATTTTAGACAATTCTTAGTTCAATTAAGATGGCATTTATGTTTACATTTGATGTAGAAATATTGGGTTGACATAAAAATTTAAGTCCACTTAAAGGAATAGACTTTTCCAGTTTAACTTATAGTACAAGTTTTATAACGCTCTAGGTTTGGTTGAGCAAAGACTTTCTTCTTTTTCTTAGTTTATTGTACAGGTTCGATTGGCTGAAATTTACTATAAAGCAAAACACAAAAGTAAAAGTTCAAATACATAAAGACCAAAATATTTGAAATTATCTTGTACCTTCTGTGATGACCCAAAATATATTCTGAAAAGGTTTTAACTGAATCATACAAATTTTAGTATATTAGTTTATGATGTGCAATCATTCACATAAAAAAGAACTTTTTTCTTTGGATATCAATGGCTATGTTGGGTAAACTGAGCCTTTGGTATGTACTCAAGCTGTAAAAAATGCAAGCTCAGGTTGGAGACAGATTTTTACTCTATAAATTGGATATTCAATAAGATATTAATATTCTACAGTTAAAATTAACTCAAATGGGTAACAATACTTTTACCTTGTAATTTTAATTCAAGTGTTGTGTAGGTTTTAAAACAAAATACAGATTTACAATCATACAAATAAGGTCAGCTTGGTTTTTTTTGGTACAGATTAGTAACTAGTATTTCTAAAGGAAACAAGGTTTAAGAAGTTTAATATTTTAGTAAATAATGCCAAATTTATATAGAGAAGTATACAATATATGATCAGATGGATTATGTACATCCATGCAGTCTGGGAAGGATAATTAAAAAAAAAGAAGATATTTTGGATTCAGGTTTGTAATTAATATTTCTATAGGAAACATGGTTTTAGAATGGTGACACCTTTCAACAGATAACACTAAATTAGGTAGATGTATACAATGTAAGGTCAGATGCATAATGATAATGTAAATACAGGCACAAGCAGACTTATCTTTAAAAAGTTACATTTTAATATCAGATTTCATTGTAAAATAAGAGATCATGTGGTAGTAGACTTCTGTGAATAATGAGATTTAGGTAGATATCAGACTTATATACAAACAAGATTTAGGTGTATAGTAGATATTTTTTATACAGTAAGATTTAGGTGTATAGTAGATATTTTTATACAGTGAGATTCAGGTGGATATCGGACGTTTTATATAGCGAGATTCAGGTAGCTATCACATGTTTTATATAGTAAGATTTAGGTGTATAGTAGATATTTTTATACAGTGAGATTCAGGTGGATATCGGACGTTTTATATAGTGAGATTTAGGTGTATAGTAGATATTTTTATACAGTGAGATTCAGGTGGATATCAGACGTTTTATATAGTGAGATTCAGGTGGATATCACGTTTTATATAGTGAGATTCAGGTGGATATCACATGTTTTATATAGTGAGATTCAGGTGGATATCACATGTTTTATATAGTGAGATTCAGGTGGATATCACATGTTTTATATAGTGAGATTCAGATGGATATCAGATGTTTTATATAGTGTGATTCAGGAGTATATCATATATCACCAGGATGACAAGAATTGATATCAAAACATGTAAAATGCCTTTTAAGACCACTGATAAATCTTAGGATAAAGATTTTAATTGTGTATTGAACAATCTTGATAATTTAAATATTTACACAAGTTCTTTGAACTTTAACCTTTTAAGATTCAAGAGGATATCAGATATTTCTGTATACTGCAGTTCAAGTGGATATCAGATATTTTTGCACAGTGAGATTTTAATAGATAAACTTTTTTTGCTGTAGAAGGTTCATCTGGTGTGTAGCAAACTTCTGCGTATAATAGGAATGGAGGTACACAGTAGGCTTCTGTGTTTAATGATATCCAATTGGCCAGCAGACTTGTGTGCACAGAGCATATTCCAGTGTGTTGTAGATTTCTTTGCATAATTAGAGCTCATAGTAGCTAACATTTTTGTACAAACATGATTCACACTAGCAGACTTTTATAGTGAACAAAGATTCAGAAAAGGAAAAGAAATCTATGGTTAACAGGGTATGAAGAGTAGCAAAATTTTGTAATTAATGCAGGTTCTAAAGGTTAAAAGACTACTCAACACAATTTCCAAGAATTAGCAGATTGCTGTATATAGCAGTTTCTACAGATTAGTTGAATTCTGTAATAAAAATAGACTCAACAAGTTCAGAAGATTAACAAACATTTGTACTTAACTTAGGTTTATTACAATAACAAACTTATTTTACTGATGTTTGCTCCAGTGAAGAACAGGATTCAATACTTAACCTGACATGGTAGTGGATTTTGTACACAAAACTAACATAGATTCAGAATGTTAAGACTTTTATAATTAACATACACATTCACCAGGGTAGCTAAATGCTGCACCTAGCATAAGTTATGAGGGTAAAGTAATAGTGTACTAAATAGTTTATGCATGATAAAATATTCTTTCAATGAAAAAGGTTTAGCATACACACACACATAATTCATATTCAGTAGGATGACATATTTGTCTGTACACTATGTTCAGTATGGTATGAATTACTTCAATGTTATGAAATGCTGTAACACTTGTACATGTAACAAATAATATTTTTAAGTAGAACATACTTGGTTTTCAATATCTGTGCATTGCGGGTTCTAAGTTGCTTGGTAACATGAATTATAACTATTTAAAGTTGTCAGTATTTGTTAATATTAACTTTTCTGTAAATATCTCAGGACCTACATGTTTTAGATAAGACACTGTTAATCAAAACAGTTTTGGAAATGACATTTTAATATATAATTGTATTGTGTTTATATTCTTTTATCCTCAAATGATGTTCTCTTAGAGCTGTATTAAGATATGGAAATGTTTCTCAGGGTTCCTACTTTTGTTTAGAGGATAATTGATGACAGCTGTAAGTTTATAAGCTGTGTATTCTGTGACAGGTGATGCAAAGCACTAACTCACTGATATGACATACAGTCAACACTTGAGATCACTGTCACTAAACACAAAGTCTTCATTAATACTACAAACCAAGATCAATCATGACATAAAATCTTTGTTATACACAATTTAAATCTTCACATTTAAACTCAAAATATGCAAATCAAGGAGACATGTTTGGTGAGTTGATTACCAAATAAAACTTTCAAGTATACTCCCTTCTTTTCAATTTTGAGCAGAGATTTGAGCTCCTTGTAATACATATGGATTCTGAATTGCTCACCACTGTGGCTGAATCTGCAATAGTTTCCAGAATGTGAGAGAATAAAACCCATACCCCTCATCCCAAATTCTACACAACACATTATAGTAGCCTCTTATGCTGTTGTAAGATGGCTAAGTGCAGTACCTGCTTGAATATGCACAATTCTACTGTTTTGTGCAAGAGGAACACAGTCCTGCCAACCCCTAAATTCTGCATCTTTATGGCACAACAACAGTGTAGTTTTTTTAGGTTAACAGAATGAGCTCTTTATCACAGTACATTTTTTTCAGTTGAATTTGAATACTGGAAACTGTAGCCCATGGAATCCCCTCAATTCAGTCTCATCAACTTGCAGACTGGGTGTTAAAAGAAAGTGACACAAATATTTATAGCATCTGTCATCAATGTATTTTATAAGTAGTACAAATTTTTGTATCTGCAAATGATGTCTTCTAGTTCTGATGGATGGGTAGTATGTTTTTATAGATGTTAATTAACAGATATTATATAATATAGAACATGTATTCCCAACACTGGACTTAATTGAAAGCTGTAACTTCAGAAAATCTGCATCTAAGGCTAAAATGATGTGCAAGTTCTTCTTGCTTTAATACATGGATTAAGTCCACAAACTTTTAAACATTTCTGAAAGTTACACATGAGATTTCACTACTTGTATTGGACTAAGAAATACTGCTTGATGGTTTAAATACACAATATTGACAAAAATCTTTTTACTCAATTAACCATCTAATTTTAATTGAGTTTAAAACACAAAGTGCCACAAAGTTTAGGAAACATTTTTATGATTACCATGGGACATCACTTAAAATATTTTTTTGATTTTTTTTCCACAATCAACCAAAATATGTTGAGTTCAGAAGTTCGAAGGAAGTTTAGTTAAAATGACAAGAACAAAGGTTAGCTTCCCCTACTGATTTAGTGGTGCAAGTCAGCAAAGCACAAAAAACATTTAGATAACAAAATGCGACATTTTCACCAAAAAAGCTTGATTTGATTTTATCTCTCAAAATGAAAATTATTATAATGAATATATAAAGGTTTAAAAGATTAGTTGTTATATAATGTGCTATTTAGTCACACCTAACAGTCTCAATGATTATTCATTCATTCATAAGGTTAAATAGACATTATCTAGAATGTACATATCTGCAAGATAATCATTTCTTAAAAACTAGCAGTTATAATAAATTCAACATTTACAAATGTGCAAGTTTGAAAAGATTAATAATTAAAACAAAATGCGACTGTTTAATAACAAATATCACAACTGATGTTAATATAATTACTATACCAACAATACTTTCTAGTAGAACACAAGGTCAAGATCTGATTTCATTACAGAAATCTAACAAGTCAAATAACTAAGATTCCTAAGACATTATTTTAGCTTGAGAAACTAACATGAAAAATTTATAATGTTGAAACTGTTCTGTAGTAGTGATATTAGTGTTAACTATCACTTCTAACAATCTGAACTTGAACCTGACTTGTGTTATGACATCCGAGCTACAATACGTTTTCTTTTTTGAAGAAATCTTGTTAGTATCTAAATTTATATAATGTATACCAACTTCTGCAAACACGTAATAATTGAAAATTAAAGTAAAAATTTCAATGAATTACTTTTCTTTCTACTTGTTTTTATTAAAGTAATTACAAAAAAAATAGGAATTGAAAGTAAGGAAAATGTCTTTGTTTCAGGTTATTATAAATTATATGAAAGAAAGCTCAGTCTTGGTTTTGACCCACTATACACTAGATGTCAGAAAGCTCTGTCTTGGTTTTAACTCACTATACACTAGATGTCAGAAAGCTCTGTCTTGGATTTGACTCACTACACATTAGATGTCAGAAAGCTCTGTCTTGGTTTTGACTCACTATACACTACATGTCAGAAAGCTCTGTCTTGGTTTTGGCTCACTACACATTAGATGTCAGAAAGCTTTGTCTTGGTTTTGGCTCACTACACATTAGATGTCAGAAAGCTCTGTCTTGGTTTTGGCTCACTACACATTAGATGTCAGAAAGCTCTGTCTTGGTTTTGACTCACTATACACTAGATGTCAGAAAGCTCTGTCTTGGTTTTGACTCACTATACACTAGATGTCAGAAAGCTCTGTCTTGGTTTTGACTCACTATACACTAGATGTCAGAAAGCTTTGTCTTGGTTTTGGCTCACTACACATTAGATGTAAGAAAGCTTTGTCTTGGTTTTGGCTCACTACACATTAGATGTCAGAAAACTTTGACTTGGTTTTGGCTCAATACACATTAGACAAAAAAACTGACTATGTTTTGACTCAGCATCCATAAGATGTAGGAAAAACTTGTATCAGTTTTAACTTCCTACCCATTAAACATACGACAAGTCTTCTCTCATATTTAGATGGTTCACTATCCATTTGATGTAGGAAAAAGATGCATCTCAGTTTTGGTTTCATACCAATTAGATGTAGAAGAACTGTCTTGGTTTTTACTTGCTACCCCTTAAATGTAGGAGTATTGTCTTGGGCTTGGTTCACTATCCACTAGATATATGAAAAGTTTTGTCAAAGCTATAGCCTACAATTCATTAAATATAAGAAAACCATTTTGGTCTTGTTTCATTGCCCATTAAAGGTAAGAAACTGCTGTCAAGTCAATGGTTTACTAACAATTAGATGTTGGAAAACCTTGTCAAGGCTATGGTTCACTATTCATTGGATGCAAGTGAAATGTCTTGGTTTTTGCTTGCTACCCATTAAATGTAGGAGTAATGTCTTGGTTTTTGTTCATTACCCATCAGTAATGTGTAGCAAAAGTTTTGTCAAGGTTATAGCTTACAATCAATTAGATACATGTATTCAAATAAAGAAGTTAGATGAGATGACACACGGATACTTTTGTTTATATGCAGCAGCTGTTTTATGACATTGGTAATTTATTGATATGAAATATTTGACAAAACATTTTCTTGGTTTTGTCTTATTATCTATTAGGTGTAAAAAAAACTTGTCTCACTTTTGGCTTACTACCCTTTGTATAGTTTTTTTTCGTTTAGAATTTTGCACAAAGCTACCCAAGGGGTACCTGTACCAACCATCTCTAATTTAGCAGTGGTAAACTAGAGGGAAGGCAGCTTGTCAACACAACCCACCACCAACTTTTGGGGTACTCTTTTATTAGCAAATAGTGGGATTCACCATCACATTACAATGCCCCCACAGCTGAAAGAGAAAGCATATTCAGTGAAGGAGAATCTAACCCAATACCTGCAGAGTGCGAATCAAGCACCCTAACCACCAGGCTATGCCAAGCCTACTACCAATTAGAACCAGGAAAACTTTCTCGCTTCTGGCTCACAATCTATTACATGTAGGATAAATCTTGTCAAGTCTATGGTTTACAATCCATTAGATATAAGAAAACTTGTTAAGGCTATGGCTCACTACCCATTATATGTAACATACTTGTCAAGACAATAGCTTACTATCCATTAGACATAGGAAAATTCTCCTGGTTTTGGCTTACTATCCTTTAGATGCAGGTAAAATGTCTTGTATTTGACTCAATATCCTTCAGATGTAGAAAAACTCTGTCAAGGCTATGGTTTACTCCCTATTAAATGTAGGAAAACTCTTGTCAAAGCTATGGCTTATTTCCCATTAGATATAAGAAAACTCATCAAGGCTACGGCTCACTACCCACTAGATTTGGTAGTCTTTTAAAAGCTATGGCTTATCACCCATAAGATGTAGGAAAATTTTTGTCAAAGCTATGGCTTACTTCTCATTAAACCTACAAAATATCTTGTCAAGGTTACAGGTTACCACACATTAGATGTAGGAAAAGTGGTTAGGGCTATGGCTCGCTACCCACCAGAAAAAGGAAAATTATTGTCCAGGTTATGACTCACTATATGTATGAAAACTCTTATCAAGGCTTTGGCACACTATACATTAAATGTAGGAGAAATATTTGCTTTTGGCCTACTACCCGTTATATGTAGGAAAACTTTTGTTATGTCTATGGCTTACTACTCATCAAATGTAGGAAATATCTTGTCAAAGCTATGGTTTACTACTGTTAAGAAGTAAGAGAACTGTCTTGGTTTTGGCTTGCTACAAATTAGAATGTTCTGCATTAGCTTTGCTCCACTCACTATACATTAGATATAAGAAAATTATTGTCATTTCTAGGGCTTACTACTCATTATATGTACAAAAATCTTGTCAAGGCTATGGTTTACTATCCATTGGATGTAAGAGTACTGTCTTGGTTTTGCTTTATTACTCATTAGAAAGCTCTGCCTTGGTTTTGCCTCACTACACATTAGATGTCAGAAAGTTTTGTCTTTGTTCTGCCTCAATTACCTAAGAAACATCAGAAAGCTCCATCTTTGTTTTTCCCTCACTACCCCTGAGATGTCAGAAAGCTCTGTCTTGGTTTTAGCTCACTACATATTAGGTGAAAAAAAAACTCAATTTTAGCTCACTTTTGTAAGATGTAGAAAAAACTCATTTCTGAGTTTTGCCTCACTATCCATGACACGTAGAAAAACTTGTCTCAATTTTGACTTCCTACCCATTATATATAGGAAAAGTCTTCTCTCATACTTAACTCACTATCCTTACACATACAAAAACTTCTTGTCTGAGTTTTGGTTCATTATCCATTAGATGTAGGAAAAACTTATCTCAATTTTGGCTTACAGTTCACTAAATGCAGAAAGACTTGAAAAAGTATGGTTCACTATCTATTAGATGTAGGAAACTTTTTTTCTTGGTTTGGGCTCACTATGCATCAGATGTTTCAGTTTTGACTTACTACCAATGAGGTGAAGGAAAGATGTCTTGGTTTTGTCTCACTATCCATTAATGTAAGAAAACTGATTGTGGCTCACTATAGATTATATGTAGGAAACTCTTGTCAAGGCTATGGCTTACCATCCATTAAGCATAAAAAAACTCTTGTTAGGACCATAGCTCACTAACCACTAAAAGAAGGAAAATGCTTGTTAAAATTATGGCTCAATACCCATTAAACAATTCATAACTTTTCAAGGCTATGACTTGCTATAAATTAGATGTAGGAGAACTGTCTTGGTTTTGACTTATTACCCATTAAATGTATGAACACCATCTTGGTTTTGGTTCACTACCAATTACATATAGATAAAATACTGCTAAGTGTATGGCTTACCACACATTAGATGTAAGAAATCTCTTGTCAAGACTATGGCTTACTATTCATTATTTGTAAGAAAAATGTATTGGTGTTGACTTGCTACCCTTTAAATGTAGGAGTACTGTCTTGGTTTTTGTTCAATACCCATTAGATGTAGGAAAAATTATGTCAAGTATATGACTCACTGTCAATTATTTGTATAAAAACACTGGCTTACTTATCCATAAATGTAGGAAGACTGTCCTGGTTTTGGTTCATAAAGGAAAACTCTTGTCAAGGCTATTGCTCAATGCCCACTACATAAAGAAAAAACTTGTCGAGAATATGGTTCACTGTCCATTAGATGCAAGAGAATTGTCTTGGTTTTGGCTTGCTGCCCATTAAATGTAGAACTACCATCTTGGTTTTCATTTGCTACTCATTAGATGTAGAAAAACTACTCTCATGGTTATGACACACTATCCATTAGATGTAGAAAACTTGTCCATTAGATATAGGAAAAATGTCTTGGTTTTTGGCTCAATAAACATTAGATGTAGGAAATTGTATGTTGAGACTAAGCCCTACTATGCATTAGATGTAGAACTGCCTTTGTTTTGGCTCAGTATACATTAGGTGTAGGAAAACTTGTCGAGGCTAGGCCTAACTATACAACACGTGGAAAACTCTTTCAAAGCTATGGCTCACCTCCCACTGGATGTAAGAAGAGTTTTGTTATGGCTATAGATTACTATACATTAGATGCAAGAAGACTCTGATCTGTACTATGGCTCACCCCCCCACTAGATGTAAGAAAATTCTTGTCAAGTTTATAGCTCATTACCCATTAGATGTAGAAAAAGTATTGTGAAGCCTATGTTTTATTTCAGTTTTGGCTTACTACCCAGTAGAAGTATGAAAACTGTCTTGTTTTTGGTTTGCTACCCAATAATTGTAGGAGTAACAATTTGGTTTATGTTCTCTACCTATTAGATGTAAGAAAAGTGTTGTCACAGTTATGGCTTACTATCTATTAAACTTAGGAAAATCTTTTCTCAGTATTGACTTATCTGTTCAATGTAAATAGACAAAACAACTCCTGTCTCAGTTTTGGCTTACTATCCAGTATGTGTAGGAAAACTCTTGTCAAGGTTATGGCTTCCCATCCACTACATGTAGGAGAACTGTGTTGGTTTTGGCTCAGTACTCAATACATACAATTTTATTTCTGATCAATTACCTCACAGATCTTAACATACAATGTGATGTATAAGTCATATACTACCATCATATTTCTATTTGCCAATCTTATAATTTTTCTAAGTCATTTTCTATTGCACTCTGTTCATTTTTTTGTTACAGTATTTGATTAGGATGTCTTTAACCTAACAAGAGCATGTGGAAGTGATCATGTTTTGTGATATTATGACATGGTATCAAAGGTGCACTTTTTGAACATTTGTAAGGGCAGGTATCATAATAGTGCAAAAGCTTTGCATTGCACTGTAGACTGCTCGTTAGTCTTAACATGTAGAGTTTTTGATAGTTAAAATTTAAATCATCACTGTTTTTTAATTGGGAGTTTAAAATTTTTTCTGTACACATTGAATAAATTATTTTCTTTAAACTTATATTGTGCCAAAGACTAGGATAAAAGAATACATAAATCCACTCTCACATACACATTTAATATACAATAACTTGTAAGCAAAACCTGCACACAAATCCACTCTCACATACACATTTAATATACAATAACTTGTAAGCAAAACCTGCACATAAATCCACTCTCACATACACATTCAATATACAATAACTTTTAAGCAAAACCTGCTTTTAAATAACAAAAAAAATGGACTAGTAATACAATTGTTAAATCAGTCACATCATACATTTTTGTAACCTAATGAATCAGCCATAATTCATTACATAATAATCTTATCTGAACTGTTTAGAAAGGTCAACACTCACCGTATCTGGTCCCTATATCATCTTTGAACAATATCAAAACTTCACAGCACACACATATATATACTTCTTGGAGGCTTCTTGTACCTTTCTTTTAATACTACTTGATTAAAAACTCACCTCTGCACAATCTTCTTTCTTTCTCAAGTACAGAACAACATTTTGAATATTGTTATATCTCCTTCAAAATTATACTGAAACACTCATAATATAAGGAGTCTTTAGAATAAAAAAAATATATCTGTCACTATACATAAAGTTAAATAATTTTTAATATTAGAGAAACAAAACTTTGTGTGTACATTTTTTTGGTATCAATAATTTTCATCTTAATTAAATATTTCTCTTATTTAAAACATACATATATAGTTCCTTCAAGAATTACATTATTTTTTCTACAAATAAATCAAAACTCTGTCAAATATACCTTTCTTCAAACATTTTACTCTATAACAAATAAACATAATCAGTTTATTCACTACTTATTTACCACTATACCTAAATAACCAAATATTTCTAAAATATCCACTAGCACCCTTTCCACACACACTAATTTCTTCATAAAACCACACTATCAAGAAGTCATATATTCAAAGCTTAAAATATGAATTTACAAATGTAGAATCTGCATCCATTGATTCTGTAGTCATGCTGTTAGATCAGGTAATAAAATAAATGATTAGTAAAAAACACAACTCTTGCTCCAGGAATCAAGCATACTTTATTTTGTAATGATGATATATGTTGATAAACAGAAACTTACAGAGTACAGATGTACATGCTTATTTATTTACATATGTACAGTGTAACCTGCTTACAGACCAATGCATAGTTAGCAGTTAGTAAACACAAGTCATCATCACTTGGCTGACTTCTCACATATACAGCTTTAGTATTTACATCCAAGTGGTAAGTACAGGCATAGGAGACCAGCTTCCTTCACTTGTAAGCAGCTTCTCATACTTAATCTCATGATATTAATGTCACTATTTACACATAACTCTATATGATTAGGAAATAGTGTTTCAACAACCACTGCGACAGAAAGAGGAAAAAGCTTTGACCAGCATTACTTATAGTTCTGTCGATAACATGAGAAGTGAATAAGTTCATTGACTTTCAAGAGAAAAACAGATTCTGAATAAAGGACACCAAGAGATAAAGATGGAAGATAAAAGACTACTTTGGTGAAACAGAAGAGTCAGACAACTCAAAGACCGAGCTGGGCCTTACCGCACGTGAAGAAGAGGTTTCTGACCATCTTCTGTTTACTCCACTGTCTTTGTTTGGGTCTAATTCTGTTCTGGGTTCACAGGAGCGACTGGCCGTGGCTGAATCCAAGCTCTGGCTCGTGCAGAGTGAGCTAGCCACAGCACTGCTAGCCATCAAGTCAGATTTTGATTTGGGACGAAGGGTGTTGCGAAACCCTTCAAAAAAGTTGCGTTTACCCTTTGGAGGGCTTTGTTGTGGGGCATTTGATTGTTTTTCTAGTGGGAATGAATGCTTACACTGACTCTCCAGCCATACCAAACCTTGCTTCCCTTCTATGGGAATTGCAGAGCTTGGTGGAGAGATAGGAATGGGTGCAACAGAAACACAATCTTGATTCACATCACCTGAAGCTCCACTTACTGTGATTCGTCTCAGCTCAGTAGGTGTGACCTCACCAGATCTGCTCTTCTTCTCCCGTCCTGGTTGTCGCAAAGACTTAGTGCTAACTCCCTCTGAATTGGAGCCTTTGGAAATTTTATGGGAAGTGGGTGGGTGGGACAAAGTTTTCCTTAAAGTTGGATTCCACAAAGACCCTAGCTCTGGGGCTGATCTGTAGATAGAAAGCCATTTCAGTAAATTCATGTATTTCTTGATTATTACAACTAAAAAGTAAATCATTCTTTATTACCATCATTCAACTCAAAATGTCATGGCAAAAAAATATGCATATTTGCCACATTGCAGTTAAGTAACAAGAAAGCCTTAACAAAATTGTCCAAATTGTGTAATGTATAGCTCAGTATAGAAATACAATGTTAAAATACTACTAACCACATTTTCTGTGTGAAAAGATCATGTTAAGTAGTTAAGTATTCAAAGATGACAGGTAAAATTAAATTTTTTCAAATGTTTTACAAGTACAACAAAAATGTAGTTACTCACAAAGAATGAGAATATCTAATCAAAATATAATTAAAATTAGTTTAAAAGAATGAAGAATAACTAACTAAAAGAACCATTTAACAAAATATAGTTAAATAACCAGTGGCCAAACTGATATGCAGCATTATCAATAATACTGATATGTTAATTTAAAAAAAAACCTTTTTCAATAATATATCAGACAGATGGTAGCACTGCCTATGCAGGAATGGCTCGGATTGTTCATCAAAATGGTATTTTAAATATCTCCTCAATATGTCATCAGAACTTTACAATACTATACAGTGTTTCCGTTTATAACGATATCTGTAAAGACTGAATCACAAGTTCTGGGAATGTCAGTAAATATCATAGCAAAAAAAAAGTTTGAATTTCTTGTTCTTCTTTCTTCTGCTTCTTTTTATTATTTCATGATAACTCAAAAACCAAAACAATGTTGTCAATAACTTCACTGAGGTGACAGTTTCAAACAGACTATCCACTTTTACAAATATTATTAATAAATAATAGTAAGTAAAGAAAGATCATAATTATAGTGTAAACAATGCTATCATTACCCCTTAAAATTAGCTTTCTTACAGAAATTTGATGTTCCTTAAGTACAGGGTGAAGCAGAAACTACCAGTCAATAATAGATAAACTATAAATATTACATTTAGAACCTCAATGTATTTAGAACTTGAGTTATAAATATAACCTTCCTATGTCTATTGAAACAGTGCATTAAAAACAAGCAAACAAGTAAATAAAAAACTTTCCAAAAAAAGGAAATAAATGTAGGGATGGCTAATATCAAATCCTTCACAAAAAATGCAAACAAGAAAGTGATGATGGCATTTGCATCATCCCTACATAATAGCACAGGCTAGAAGTAACATAGTGATATATATAAAAAACTATTCAATCACAATTGAATTGAATTTACCCTATTTGTGTGTGTTAACAATTTACTACACCATGTGCCATCTCTACTACCTTGTTTGTATTCTTTGTGAAGGATTTTGATATTAGCCATCACTACACTTACTTCCTTTTTTGAAAAGTTTTTTCTTGTATAAAATTGGTTAATAACACTGATACACATCAGTTAATCAAGAGCATTTATGTATTTACTAATATAATCAGTTGATTAACAACTACCAGATAATTACAGAGATATATATATGCTGACAGCAACAATGATATACAATAAATCAATTACGTTAAAATGTACTGGTTAACCAATAACACTTGATTATTTACTGACACATACCTTTTGGTTAACGACACTAATGTAAGGTCAGAATAAGCCTATACCCCATGGGCTAATGTATTTTTAAGAGCTCATACATGGAACTTTAAGAACCCATACATGGAATTTTATGTATTTTTCAAACATTTTCAAGATTGATGAGGTCCCCAAAGGCTTTGAGGTTCTGAAGTTACAGCTCCATCAGCCCTTGCAATAATCCAGCATTGCACTGACTTATTTACTGATGCACATTTGTAGGCTAATGATACCAATACATTTACTGATACACTTCTGGTGGTTAATGACACTGATCTATTTACTGATACACTTCTGGTGGTTAATGACACTGATCTATTTA